>NC_083643.1:6905082-6967582 GCF_963576545.1 Limanda limanda
GCCTAGTCATCGCAGCAGGACACTCGGTCGCTCTCTGCTGCCCCCCCGTCAAGAAAGTGACACATCCACAGTACTCCAGCTTCGGTCGTCACTCTTGCTTTCTCCGAAGAACACATTCCTATGATTTGGACAAGTTTTTAGAGCTAGGGTTGAATTTGTGTGCTTCAAAAACCTTTTGTTTTAAATTCCTAGCCTCCGTGACGTGTGACAAATTCAACGACGTCAGGTCCTCTGCTGTAATACCATACGTAGGTGTTCGAGATATGTTCCTTGCTCTTGTGAAGCTACTATTTGAAAGCTTTGTGACCACTTAATTTGCCTTTTCAAAAAAAAAGAAAGCAATAGGAGTCTGTGTCGGCTGAAGGTATCGGCCTTTTTTCATGTAGATTCAGCCACACAGTCGTTTGCTGAAAACCTCTTTTTCATTAATTATAATTACTCTGAAGGGAAAAGCTGTTATAGATACTTCCATCACTTCGATGCACCTTCAACACGACACGTCTCGGTTTGATCCCAGTTTCAGTGAAAGCGTTGTTTTGTCCTGTGTTGTGTCTACTTTGTCTTACTTGCAAAAAGGACTGATTAATGAATGTGACTCTATAACACTTAACTTATCATGAATGCTGCACCATGTTCACCACTGGACTGTTTCCTGCTGCACACAGTGATCGTGCTTAACTGTAATGTGTGTGTTTTTTTTTATTTAGATGCTGTTTATGAGCCAGCAAGTGGTTGTGTAGTCGAGGATTATTTTGTGTATTTTTGTGCGTGTGTTGTTGCAAAACCGTATCCTGGCTTTCACTGTACAAAGAGGCTAGTTCGATATCTCTAGTGATGCCACTGAATGAAGAGTCCTTGATGGAGCCGTTTGGAGTTTCCTTGTTTGTCAGCCTCAAACAGCTCCCCCTCTTCTTGTCTGCATTCATGACAAAGACTCCTTTGTGGGGGTTGTTTTTTTTTTTTAGATCTGCTAATGTCATGTTTAGGGCTGAGCTGGAGCTTTAACTCCTCCTCCACGGGTGCGTTCACAGAAAGGCCCCCGTCTGTTCCCGCTGAGGCTTCCTCTGGCTTCTTTTCATCGCGGCCCCTTTCAGAGGCTCCAGCTCCAGAGACGGGCCAACTGTGTGTTTGTGAAGGCGGCTGGCAGACCTGGTTGTGTTCATCCATCTCATTGTCAATCAGAGTGATGATCTGTTCCACATTGGAACACAGGAGGATGATGTCGATGCCTCGTATATATATTTACGGTGCAGTGGTTCTCGACCTTCGCCATTCCCTCCGCCAAGGTTACATTTGTCTGTTTGGAAGGAACACAGGTCGGGGGACGGATTCAGGAGTTTTAGTTGTATAGTTTTATCTCAAATTTGGGAGATAGGTGCAGTGTGCAATTTTGTCTAGATCCAATTTTAAAGAATGTGGATCTAATGAATTTAAAGGGGACTGTTGGGCCTTGGCGGAGGTAGTGATGACTTTGTACTGTGAGGAAGAACACTGGAGAAAAGCCTAATTCTCATTCTGACACAAAAGTAGTCCAAAAGTATTTAGTTTTTTTTAAATGTCACATTCTAAACAGGCTCTTTCTGGGCCACAGGTTGAGAACTGCAACTTGTATAGTCTGTACCTTGATTTGAAACCCAAGTGAGTCATGGTGTTTTACGAGTTGGCTAAAAAAATGAACAAAGTGTTGTGTATATGAAAGAAAAGAACACTTTGTGCTTTGTTGTTTCAATGGGGCCTTAAAGGACATGTGACCTTCTCACGTCAAAGCAGCGAGCGACTCACTAACGTGCGTTCGTCAGCGTTATTTGCTGAAAGATTAAGTTTGTTGTTCCGAGCACCTCTGAATGACCTTACTGTCTTCACTGGAACCTGTCACCTCTTGTTTGCTCGTCAGGAGACATGTTTTCTTATCTCCGACAGTGTTTGCTCTACAGGTGTACGTTTGATGTAAAGAAGGAACGTACACATTACATTGCCACTGTATAAAATGCCTTCTGTGTGGAGTCGCTATAGGTTTGTACAGCGCGTCACTACTGATTGTCAGAGACAGCAGACGTATTGCACACATGCAGCAGCACATCCAAATAGTTGTAACCGTTTATCTTCTCGATTGTAACGTGATTCAAAGTTTATTCAAAGAATAACGAGTAAGTCGTCACCTTTACTAATGTGAAACCCTGTCAGTAATAATGTACACGTCAACTCAATAGCATGAGCAACTGTTAATTTTACTGTACTGCCATTGTAAGACAATAAAACACTGATACTGGTTAAGAGCTTTCTAATCCTCTGCTTCTTCATCCTTGTCTGCCTGAACCTTTCTCTGCCCTTTCGGAACAACTTGTTAACTTTAATACCAGCTTCAAAATGTGTTTGATGGTTCGCTGAGTTGGAAGATGGATAATGTTTCCTCCATTATTCCCCTTCCTTACCCTGAATGTCTGTTCTTGCTCTTTGTAATATTGACTAACAGCTTCAATTACCAGAACCAGGTCCATCAAGTAGAAGAGTAGTTTAAAAAACTAAGCAGTCTTTAGAAACCAGCGTTTATCTCCAATATTCAGCAAAGAAGCTTTTAAAATATGGGATCCACTCAACTTGTTTTTTTCTCCACACCCAACAGACTTCTACGTGTGGCTGCAGAGGGCGCTGTCACTCAATAAAAGTTATTCAGTGTGGCTTTAAGGGAAAGCAGCAAATAACAACAAAGTAAAAGCAGCAAAAATAAAAACACATTACTCAAGGTAACAGATGTGTATTTAAAATTGTACTTAAAGTGCAGCACTAAGTGGATCCGTATTTTCAGCAGAGTGTACTTTAAGTTTCAAAAGTAAAGGTTATGAGCAGAGAAGTGTCTCATGCGAGTGTTAAACTACAACGTATTTTATTAAATATTTGCATACAATTTGACTGTTGTAGTTGATTATTTCTCTTTATATTCCCTTATCTAATCTATAAGAACTGATAAGAATGCAGCATATTTTGTATACAGCAACTTAATATTCAAAGTGACTCATACCTGAAGCTGTAAAATAAAGGTGGTCGAGTAAAAGTACAATATTTAGCTCAAGTAAATTGAACTTAGATACAGTAGCCAACTTAAATGTACATTCCAACACAGTGTATCTTTAAAGATGTAAAATCATGCAAAAGATGTAAAATAAAGTGTAAAGATGTAAAATCCAATGCAAGCCTAAACAACCAAATATAATAATAGGAGGCCTGTGATGCAGCCGCGCAGCTTAATCCTGCAGATTTGCAGTTTGCACCATCTGTCAGATCAGACACAGACTCACCGAGCTCACTGCCAAACTCCTGATCACACGCCTGCAGTGTTGTTCTTTTCTTTAATGTTCATCTATGAGCTTCCTCGACAGTCCTGGCTCTACATCCCAGCAGCCGCTCGCATCTTGCAACTTGTGTTTAGACACTTTAATTTTCCTTCCTGTCTCTATGACAACTGGTCAGTCACTCTGGTCCTTTGTCCTCTCACCTCAGTGGTGGAACTTCAGCTTCACTTTTTACTTCCCACCCTCACCTCCAGCCCTCCAACAAACACCTGTGCCCCTTAAACCAGGCGTCTGCTAAATGTTAACCTGTGGTCACACTGTTATAAAAACACTTTGCACGGAACTGGACAGACATTTTTATTGGCCAAGTTCAGATATGGGAGATATAGTAAATAATCCAGCAAACAAAGTCCTTGTAAGACAAACTATACATGTGTTACTAGTTTAGCAAACAAAGTATTGGTCATTTAACAATCTGTAAATAAATCCTCTTCATAACAGTTAAAAATAATAACATTTATGTTAATAAGTAGTAAAACAGATTGTATGGACCGTCAGCACTTCCTGATCGATTGACGAACACAAGTTTCATGATTTCTTTTGTGTTTGTTCTGCTTATTCTCGTCCTCGTGATTTTATATTTTCTCACTGTGTCTGTAACATGAGCTGCTCCCTGCGCTCCGCGCTGATGAAGAAGCGCAGTCTCCGTGGCAACAGCCTTATCTCCACGGGCATGGCCTCATACTCCTCGTTGTCGATGTTGTAGAAGCCAGTGGTGCCCTTTGGGGTCAGTATTGAAAGTTAAATGCCAACAAAAAAACAAACACACTGAGAATTAGAAATTAGAATAAGCAATAAAATTGAATTAATAAAATCACTTCAGGGATTCTGACCTCGGGCAGCTGCAGCTGTAGAGCGCTGACTTCCAGTTTTGTGGCGTTTTTAGTGAAAACGGTCGAGTCTTCATCTTTCTTTTTCCTATAGTGAAGAATATTTACTTTCTTTTACTGACATTTCCATAAACATGAACCTTTACAAAAGTGTATGGCCTGAATAATGTTTTGTTTGCGACAAACTTTAAATAATACTTTAACTACTGACCCGACAGTGATAAACTCGCCCACAGTGAAGTCGTCCGGCTCTGCACAGATCATCAGGGAGTCATTCACACGCTGCAGGTTCAAATAAATAGAAAGAATTATGATTAATGACGGGGTTTAATTGAATCACATCAACATAAAAGTTCTCCTGTTTTATAAGAGTGGGAACCAGGTGTTATCAGTACAGTTATTTTTGGACTCACCGTCTCCATAGGGTTTTTGTTGTGTGTTTGGATGAACAGCTCTAAAGTTGAAAGCTGCTTCTCCTCCCACTTCTCCGGCTCTTCCACTTTTGGAGGCTCTGAGCATACACACACACACACGTAAACAACACAAAAATATACCTGTAAAATCCACTGTTCTGTTGAGTTGTGGGGATAATATATAAACAAAGCATCAACACACAATCTCACTGACCTTCCACAGGCGGGCTCCAGTAGTTTTTCAGTCTCCTGGCGATGCGGTTGAGCAGATTTGGCCGGGCGGGCTTATATAGGGGCAGGTCTGGGGGCCGGACGCTGGGGGCCAAGTAGGATATTGACGCTTCCCGGACCAGGGGCCACTCCTGAGGGATGTTTAATGACAATGTGTGATTAAAATACATCACACAGATATTTAATAACTCATTAAAAGCAACATGAATACATCATAAAAACCTTGACAACAGCATTTTAAAGTAGAATCACTGAATGTGCTGACATGGCTTCCCAGTATCCCACAGCTGACATATCACCTCACCTTTAAAGTACTAAACCAATGTGCTGCATTTGACTTCAGTGGCCCGAGGTACCAATACCTGAAGGGAAATATCATAGTTAATCAGTCGTACATTATGTATCATGGATAATGTCATTATGAGTAACCATGGTAACAGTCAGAGCAAAGTAATCTTACTTGCTGATTTTTGCAGCCACATCTCTGAAAGCTCCCCAACGCAAACCCGTCAGAGCAAAGACCGGCTGATCTGTTTCCCCCTGAGAACCACACACGTTTAAATTCCTGTTCACGTGCCAACACTTCATTTAATAATTCAGGGCAAAAACTGTATATTGTTGTAAATTGTGACATTATTTTCAAACAAATGTAGGCTCAAGTTTTAAGTTGTATTGTACTAATATCTCTGTTAACATAAGGTCAATGATATATGTATATAGGCCTGGAAGTTATGGCACAGTTTCATGAAATTATCTATTGATTTGATTTGAAAACAAATATGTACAATGTATTTTTGAGGCTTTGCAAAGTAAAACAAACCAGTTCCTTACTTGAATTTTTAAGACATCTAGAGGCACAGTTTCTCCCTTCAGTATCGACAGAGTTGCAGATGTAATGTCTCTGGAAATGTTAAAAAGGCATAAAGATTAGTGCAAGTTACTCATGAGGAAATTAATATTACTCAGTGAAACATTGAACTAACAGCTCTTCATGGGGTTCTAAGCTGACAACATTTAGATCTGTTGGGATGGTTCTGGTCACATTACTTACTGGACCTTGTTGTTACTAAGGAGGTGAAGACTCGGACTCAGGGTATTGTGAGATCCCAGTGGAATGAATCCGATCGGCATGTTGCTGAAAGTTTCCTATAATAAGATAAATAACAACAGAAAAAGAAAACAAAAATGTATTCTGGTCTCATTTAGCTGTTTACCACAATAAAATGACAATTCCTGTCATTACGCCTACTTGATCTGGCCTTCTCAGTAACCCTGTGACGACTTCCTGTAAAGTGCCGTCTCCTCCGGCTACAATCAGCATGTCTGTGTCTTCCATCAGCTCGATCATCTTTTTCGCCTGGCCTTCATAGTCCGTCTGTGGATGAGGAGACAGTATCAAGTCATGGAGCCACACAATGAAAACCCAAGCAGAGCAACTCAAATCTGAAAACTAAAAAGCAAAGGATACCTTTACAATTGTGACCTCCACACCAGCCAGGTGTAAAATAGGAGCAGCATTCTTTTCAAACAGTTTGCTGGCTTTGCTGAAGGAGATTTTGAGAGTAGGAAAAAAACAAAGTAAGAATGGAGTCCACGCAGAACTGTCAGTGAGATGTTTGGAGATGTGTCTCTTCTTACCCATTACAGGCTGCAGGGTTCATGATGACCATCGCTTTCCTCAGCCGCTCAGCAGGTGTAATCTGCTGTCGCCCATATTCCTGAAAGAGATTTTGATGAGTAGGACTATGGGCACTTGAGGCTTGATTGTATCACTCAAAATATCTGTACTTTGTGGACTACAACCTGCACTTCATGGACCACTACCTGCACATCGTTGACTACAACCTGCACATTGTAGACTACAACCTGCACCTCTCGGACTACAACCTGCACTTCTTGGACTACAACCTGCACATCCTGGACTACAACCTGCACTTCTCGGACTACAACCTGCACATCCTGGACTACAACCTGCACATCCTGGACTACAACCTGCACATCCTGGACTACAACCTGCACATCGTGGACTACAACCTGCACATCGTGGACTACAACCTGCACATCCTGGACTACAACCTGCACATCGTGGACTACAATCTACACTTTGTGAACTACAACCTGCACTTCTTGGACTACAACCTGCACATCGTGGACTACAATCTACACTTTGTGAACTACAACCTGCACTTCTTGGACTAAAATATGCATTTCATGGACTATATAGATAGATAGATAGATAGATAGAAAGATGGATAGAAAGATGGATAGATAGATAGATAGATAGATAGATAGATAGATAGATAGATAGATAGATAGATAGATAGAAAGATGGATAGATAGATAGATAGATAGATAGATAGATAGATAGATAGATAGATAGATAGATAGATAGATAGATAGATAGATAGATACAACATTATTATAACAATATTAAGAGACAAATAAAAGTAGTTTCTGTTAAATATGTTGTATGGATTAATTCTGACAGATCTCGTGTCTTACCCTAGCCACTAGACACGCCTCTCTCCGCAGAATGCTGTCACTAATGGGATCAAAGACAAGATGTCAGACACGTAAACAGCCTTGATGTTTATAAACGTGTAAACACCATCAACAGAGACCCTCACCAGTGTTTCCCGTACAACCAGTAGCTCCCGTATGACAGGACGCACGCAGCGAACGTGGATTTCTTCCAGTTGTTCCTCAGGGACCGGAACACTTTCACCACCCGAGCCATCTTTCTTCCGATTTAAGTTCCCGGTGTTTTTTAACACGCTGCTACATTTACTCACAGTTCAGCATCGCAGCGGTCACCAGGCTCGCATCTGTCAGTTTAGCGTGGACATGTTGGAGTCACGTCAAAAACAGTCCGTACCAACGCGAGGCGGAACCAATGTTTCTGCCCGGATGTAGTTCAGGGGGAAAGGAAGAGATGTTCTTCATCGAGGTGTCACAGAAAAAGCTATCTTAAGGATAATTTAATTTATATGATTTTAAATATGTCACCGTTAATACTTAAACCGGTGAAATGACTTTGATTGAATCAGCATCGGTGAACTTCAATTTCCGTCCGGGCACAGAGCTCTGCCGGGCCGAGGACCCCGCCTGAAGAAAATTACAGACTTGCAGCGATGTTTAAAAATATATGACTGGATTAATCATCTTACGCACACATTGATTTACAATTTAAAATGTAATCCTGAAAAAGTGCACCTGAGTGTTGGAAGATAATTTATTATTTTTAAATTTGACACCGGCACAGGCCCGGAAGCTTCTCTCCAGTTCTCCGGGTGAATCATGGCGGCGCAGATGGCGGTAAATTCGGGTATGTACAACAATTAATTCATGTATTAACCTCAGTGTGTTGAGTAGCTGCTGTTTCTTGTCGTTTCGTAGATAAACTCGTACACATTTGTGTGTCGGCGCCATGTGTCGAATGCTTTGACCACATGTGGACGTATCCCTCAAGTTCCGGCTCTCCGCCTGCTAAGCTAACCTAGCCTAGCCTGGAAGTTAACGTATAGTTAAGCTAGCTGTGATTCTATAAGCAGCAGAAAGAAGGACGTGTTTACTCTTATTCGTTTTCACTGTATAACGGAAGTCAAACTAGACGTGACGTCGCTGCCATATTGTCCCCAAACCAGTTCACATGTAAACAAAAGTGAAAGCAACTGAGTGAAGGAGCAAATCAATGTTTGGCTTCACTTCCTTCACATGTCACTGTGCATGTGGGTTTGTTATGTTTTGCCACTCGTGTAATACTACGAGCTTCCTGCTTGTTAACTTGTATTTAAAAGGACCAGTGTACATTCATTGATAAGAGGACAATGGTTCATATACATGTACCAGAGCTGCAGGGTTTCATTAGTTTGTGAGGCTACTTGTAGTGTGCAGGCTAATACAAGCTTCATCACCATGAAGTGCCAAACTTACAATGTAATTTATGCTAATGATTTCCAAGCTCAATAAAAAGCTAATGAACTGAATGAAACCCTTGAATGCGACGATTTAGAGGTGTGTCCCAATACTTTTGTCCATAAAGTGTATCTCAAGTCATACAGGATTGTTGATTCCCTACAAGTTGTGTATCATGTTTACTCAAATTCCTAAAAGCAATGGAAACCAATATTCCCTCGAGACTAACGCGTCTGCAGTGGTATATGTTAGTTCTGTGCAATTGCGATTGGACACACACCAATGAAGTCGCCTTTGTCCCACCCAGGAGCCAGTCTGTGGGGGCCGATGAAGGAGCTTTGGGAGACGGTGGACGGGGCTGTGTTGAGGAGACAGCCGGAGAGTGTCCACATTCTGGACCTGCAGCTGAAGAAACACAAAACGCACTTTCTGTCACTTTTTAAGAATCCGGTGAGATGCTGTGCAAACTTAAAAATGTCACATGTGAATGTTGTATATTTTTCTTGTGTTACAAACATAGACATCACTTTGAGAGGCAGATTTTTAGTATAAAGTGTCTCCTCTGTCACTGTTGTATCAATAACCTCTGTCCTCTCTCCATTTTATAGCCAAAAAGTGCTGAACAGAGAGAGAAGGTGCGTAAAGCGAGCACCGAGGGCATCGCCATCCAGGGTCAACAGGGGTCTCGACTCCTCCCTGAGCAGCTTCTGTCAGAAGCCTTCATCCTCAGTGACTTATTTGATATTGGAGAATTGGCGGCTTTAGAGCTTCTGTTGGCAGGTGAGGTGGACATTTAAAAAAAGAACATTTACCTACATAAATGTTCTTAAATGAAGTTATTTTGTAAATTTGCTGACTGTGTATGACGTATTAGCATTTCACAAAAGTAATTTATTGTTTACATTTGTCTTTCTACAGGCGAGCAGCAGCAACCTCATTTTCCAGGGTTGACACGAGGACTTGTAGGTGTGTTGCTCTACTGGGATGGAAAGCTGTGTGTGGCTAACTCTCTGCGGACACTCATCCAGTCACGCCACGGCAAGACCTTCACCCTGGATCTGAGGTAATAATGTTATGGTAGTCTATTCAAGATATGACTGGTGGTTTTAAAGGTCCACAGGATGAGCATACTATAGTTTTGTGGTTGAATGATCTCTTTCTCTGTTATTCATGTTAATTGTTGTTGACCTATATTGTTGTCTGTGTTGTCCCTCAGTGGGGAGCTGGTGGCTTTGACGACACGTTTTACAGATGACCTAATGAGCCAGGGTCTGACCAAACGCATCCTAGCCTTGGTTTCTGAGATCAGTGTGACGCGTGAATTTGAACGGCTGCAGAAGGAGCGCGGCCTCGGCAACGAAAAACACAGGAAGGAGGTGGGAGCAAATCTTTTGTGTTGATTTAAAACAAAAATAATCATCTTTATATTGTATTGTACTTTGAGTACAGAGAGAAATATGGACACCATTAACTCCCTCTGCTGTTACTAGGTTTCGGACCTCATTAATGAATGCAGACAGGCACTGGCTGACAGCCTGTTTTCATGGACCTGCCAATCACCCTTGAGTAAAGATGACACTCTGGCTCTCATTGGCCACCTGGAGACAGCGACAGCTCAAGCCGACGGCTCATTGGACCATGTGAACCAGGCTCTGGTCATGGCTCTGCTCTACTGCTTGGATGTCAGCTTTGTAGAGCAGGGGACCGAAGATAGAGAAGGTGGGGTCATGTTTAACGTTGAAGTCACTAGTTATATCCACTAAAATGCATGTACTTGCAGTTGCATAACATTGCTGTTAGTTTCAGTGTTTTGCTTTTACAGCTATTGAGGGCTCGTCTTTGTGTCTTTCAGATCTGCTCCAGGCTCTGCCCCTGCTGACGGAGAGGCAGTATGTAGCTGCAGTGCACAACCGTCTGATGGACGGCCAGCCGTGGAAGCTCCCAGGCCTGCAGGCTGTGTGTCGTCTGGCCTGGGCTCTGTCCCTGAGGGTCCTCTCCCAGCTCCCACAGGGATCTGGTAAGCCCTCTATTTCTGCCTCGCTTGCAGGAATAATAGTTCACAAAGATAACAGCCATTTAAATGTTGTGTGTTTGTGTGTGTTGTGTAGCCCTGGTTGAGTTCACTGAGGCTGATGAGGCTCTAACTGACCAGGCTCTACTGGGAGATGTCTTCCTGTTTATGAGGGAGGGCATGCTGGGATGTGAGAGTTTTGCACAGGAAGAGTTTTACATCCGCCGCCTCCATTCACTCATCACAGACTTCCTGGCACTCATGCCCATGAAGGTGAGAGATGCCAAAGATATTTTTGGATTTCTTTTTACACTGTCAACTTTTCCAGGGTTGGAAATTACACTGATTCATTATTAGGTTGTGTGTTATTTTGTATCCTGATTATATAATTCAATTTTGTTGTCTCTGCAGGTGAAGCAGCTTCGTAACCGTGCCGATGAGGACGCCCGCCTGGTGCACATGTCCCAACAGATGGACGGCGAGCTTCCGTCATCGATGCGCAAGGACTTGGACCACCTCATGTTCCTTGTCAGTCTTTTTCTCATACGCATGCATATGTACACTTCAGCTAACTTTTACATTTCGGTTGCATGTAAACGGTGTGTGAGAAAAAATGCTGCGGTTTCTTGATTCTGTGTCTCAGTTTGGTTTCTGTTTTGTCTTTTCAGATCGGGGAGTTTTACAATAAGGACTCCTTTGGGCTGGAGCTGGGTCTGGAGTTCTGGTCTCCCACAGAGTCTCTCCAACACACCTCATTGCAGGGATCTTACCTGGGAATGGCCCTTCAAAGGCCTCCACATAAACAGGTAAGGGCATATTTTCTGATCACAGGTTGATTTAGTGAAAGGTAGAGAAAAAATGTAATTAATAATTTTCTCTATTTACTTATGATTTCACGCAGGTTGTTCTGTCCAAGTTTGTCCGTCAGATGGGAGACCTCCTGCCCTCCACCCTTTATATCTCCTATCTCCGTATGCTTAAAGGCCTCGCCAATGGTCCTCAGTGTGCACACTACTGCTTCAGCCTACTGAAAACTAACGGAGCCACACACAGTGAGAGCCCATTGTTTCTATAACATGAAAACATTGTAAATTTATTCTCAATTGTTCTTGTTTTATTTAAAGCATATTAAAATGACTGCAAACTAACTTCATGCACACGTATGCAGGTGACAACATTCAAGGAGTTTCTGGCAGCCCAGTGTCTTGGGAACATTTCTTTCACTCCCTCATGCTCTACCATGAGAACCTGCGGCGAGACCTCCCAAATCCAGATGCTTCACAGTACCGCCACCCACCACTGAGGGGCATCACTCAACGGGAGCTGGAAGGGCTCACTTCATTTTTGGAGTTACTCACCACCATCATTACATGGGTATGTTACAACATTCACCACAAAGAAGAGCATTTTTGTTTTTTTGCTTTTATCACATTGATTAGAAAACAACATTAATATCAAGATCAATTTATATGTTCACCTTACGTCTGGGGAAACTCTTTAAATGTTTATCTAACTGTATTGTGTGTGTGTGTGTGTGTGTGTGTGTGTGTGTGTGTGTGTGTGTGTGTGTGTGTGTGTGTGTGTGTGTGTGTGTGTGTGTGTGTGTGTGTGTGTGTGTGTGTGTGTGTGTGTGTGTGTGTGTGTGTGTGTGTGTGTGTGTGTGTGTGTGTGTGTGTGTGTGTGTGTGTGTGTGTGTGTGTGTGTGTGTTGTTTTTCCTAGAGTGAAAATGCTCGCCTGGCGTTGTGTGAACATCCTCAGTGGACTCCAGTTGTGGTAATGCTGGGGCTGCTTCAGTGCAGCATTCCACCCGTCCTGAAGGCCGAGGTCCTGAACTGCCTCGCCGCCTTCGGGAAGTCACCGGAGATCGCTGCTTCCCTCTGGCAGTCACTGGAGTACACACAGGTCAATGTTTAAAAAACGTCCCTTTTTATATTCTGGTCATTCTTGTGCTGTTGTGACTTTGTCTTTTCTAATTTTCAAGCTTGTGTTGTTTCATTAGTGTCGTGTCAGATCTTCTAAAGTGTTGTAACCTGTTTTTCCACCACAGATCCTCCAGACTGTTCGAGCCCCAGGACAGAGGCAGGCGGCTGGCATTGAGGTGAGTGAATGTCAAACCAAAAATAACAATAAGTGAAATTAAGACGCAAGATTCTGTTGGCAATCGTAGATAAACATTATGAAAGATTTATGTTTTATGTAATGAAGAATATAAACGTATCTTTCATCTGGATTTGTTGTTCTTGTCTCTTAGGTGGAGCTGAATGAGATCGAGTCGAGCTGCGAGGAGTACCCTCTGACACAAGCCTTCTGTCATCTGATCAGCACACTAGTCGAGAGCAGCCTTCCCGTTAATTTGGGCGCCGGGCTTCGCGTCCCAGGCTTCCAGCCCTACCTGAACTTTTTGCGAGACTCCGTGTTCCTCCCCTTCCCCACCAGAGCATATCGTCGTCCAGCTGAGAAGGTAGAGTTCTCCTCCCATGTCTTCACGAGGGTTAGACGTGTAGCTGCAAACATCCATTTATTCTCAATTTCAATACTCTTGGAATTGTTCATTTATACTGCTTTTTTCGCTCTGCCATGTCCCAGTGGGAGGTGGCCGACTCTGTCCTGGAGGTGTTCCACAAGCTGCTGCAGGACTACGAGCCCCAGCCGTCAGACTTTGTCCAGGAGATTGTGGAGCTGCAGGGTGAGCAGCTCCCAGCCCACAAGCCCCCCGGCCACAGCATCATGTTCCATCTGCTCAACGACTCACCTACGCTGGCACTCTGCCTCAGCCTGCTGGAGGAGGGTGTACGCCAGCTGGACACTTATGCACCTTTCCCTGGTGAGAAAACATACACTGCTGCTGTTGGAGAAAGGGAGAGGTAGTGTGTATGTGTTTGTTCTGAAGACACGCTCCATTACTGCCCCCCTACAGGTAAAAAACACCTGGAGTCAGCAGTTTTGCACTGCCTGTGCTTGCTGGACCTGGCTCTGCAGAAGGAGGTGGTGTTTATGGATCTCCTCAGGGAGAGCCAGTCCTCCCTGCTGGTTTCCCCCATGGAGCAGCTCCTCCAGGGGGTCAGTCCTCAAACCCGACGGGCCGATCACATCGTCAGTATTGCCAGGTAAGGTAATCCAGGTCAAAATGTTGCATTGATTTTTGCTGAGCCAGTTCTGTCCTTCCTTTGAAATGTCAGACCTCATTAGGAGTCATTGTTGGTAATTTCTGAAAGATTATACTTTTGGAAAGTCTGAATGCTTACAACTAAGTGGGGAACCTTGTTTGTCCCCTGCAGGTTCCTGTACCACAGCAGCTCCAACCCAGAGGCTGCGTTCCAAAGTGCCAAGATCCTGCGTCGCATCGCCAGCTACCCCAACATCCAGAACAGGCTGGTGGGAGACTTCACACATGATCAGGTATAAGCAGATCTCAAGGTTAACACTATTTTTCCTTCAAAGGAATTGGATATTTCACAAAGTAAGCTTTGAAAAAGGTGATGTTTTGGCATCCGTGAGCTTCATTATTGTGAAGTTGTTGGAACTTCTGATGTTAACTCCAGAACCCTGTTCTTCTGTCCCTCAGACAGTGAGTGACAAACTGATGGCAGGTTTTGTAGAGTGTCTGGACAATGAAGAGGCAGAAGAAGGAACAGAGGATGGAGATGGTGAGAGAGAGAGAAAAGTTTCCTATCTATTCTTTGTTGTCTGTAAAATTCCTCGTTTCATATAATTCTTGCTGCTAATAATGTGAAGTTTAAACCTGTGTTTTGGAAGAATCCTGCTCAAACTCTGCTACCTCTGTCTCTAGACTCAGACCAACAAAATAAGATGGCAAGAATCCGGCATGAAACCCAGATTCATATTCTGAACCTACTGATCAACTCCTTGGAGCTCAAGACACCAAACCTGTCTCTTTACCTGTTGGGCTACGAAGTCAAGAAGCCTGTGTCCTCCACCAACCTCCAGGACCCAGGTCAGACCTCAATCTCCACCACTGAAATGTGGATTTTGGTAGCTGTATTTGCAATATTTGTTCACGTCACAATGCTTGATGTGCTGCAGGTGTGTTGGGATGTCAACGGAGCTGCCTGCACGCCATCCTGAGTCTGCTGCAGAGAGGCACTGAGAAGAGATCCGGACCTGTGATCACACAGCAGGCCCCGCACCTGGCCGAGCTCTGCTACCAGGTTCTCATCAACCATTCATGTCCAGTAGCGGTGATGTATTTACGGGCAGTAGTCAGATTCCTTATTTGTCTGTTTCTGCCATTGTCTTCCTCTCTAAGGTGATCTACCAGCTGTGTGCCTGCCCCGACACATCGGGACCCACCATGCGCTATTTGAGGACCAGCCAGGACTTCCTGTTCTCTCACCTGCAGCACATGCCCTTCATCCTCCCCAGTGAGTACAGGATCCCTGCTGATCTGCCTGGTCCTGAAATATGTAGCGACAAAAACATCATCGAGGATGTGAGAAAGGGATGGCATGAAACAAGAGGGGCAGGAAATGGGAAAGAAGAAAATAAAGAAAGCCAGGAAACAGCAGCAACAATGAACTCTTAATATATCAGAGCTGTTTCCATCACTGATAAAATGTGTTAAATACAGTGACAATAATTGTGTTGTCTTCTCCCTCTGCAGGTAATCAGATCGCTGCCCTCTCCCAGATGTCTTGGCTCATGAAAACAGCTGCGATCGAGCTGAGAGTAACTTCACTGAACCGCCAGCGTTCACACACACAGCGGCTCGTCAGCCTCCTGCTGGACGACCAGCCACACACCCAGCACACAGGTGTGTAGTGTGTGTCTGAATTGATGCTTGGATTTCAAAAATAATTTAATAGGGGGTTTGTTTTTAGGTTTAAAATGTAAACTTACTTTTCTTTTCAGCCGATGGCGAGTTCGGGATGGAGGAAGAAACCAGATCAGTCAGCGGCTTCCTCCATTTTGACACAGTTTCTAAAGGTTTGTGACATTTCAGTGAACAGATAAAATATTTAATAGCTGTAATATATTTAGCATTGACTGTGTTGATTTTTTTCTTGTTTCTCAACTAGATTGTTTTTGACTTTAACTCTCATCTTGTCCTTGTTTGGTGTCATCAGTGCGCAGGAAGTTGCTGAGTGTGCTGGACGCCATCGATTTTAGTCAGGACATGCCCGAGCTCCTGCAGCTGGACTTCTTTGAGCGCACTCAGATCGAACAGGTGATCGCCAACTGTGAGCACGTCAACGAGCAGGGACACACTGTGTGCAACGTAAAGGTGAGTTTCCAACTATAACGCGATTTTCTCTTTTCCTATTGAGTTGTTTTCAAGTATTGTTGTGGATTTTCTGTTGAGTCGGAGGCATTTATTATACAATATACTTTTCCTCACAGTTGCTTCACAGAGTTCTGGTTGCTGAGGTGAATGCCCTGCAGGGAATGGCAGCCATCGGACAGAGGCCCCTGTTACTGGAGGTGAGTTAAAAAGGACTTCCATCGTCCAACATAATCTTGTTGCAACAACTTGTCCAGCTTGTAATGTCCTATTCTTATTTCTGTCCCCGGTTGTTTGTATCTTCCAGGAGGTGAACTCCATCCTGCAGCAGGTGGTGGAACGTAACCGCGTCCGTCGAAGTCTCAGTGCGAAGCGCCATGCGCTGCGGTCCTGGAGGAGCCTGGTGGAGGTGCTGCTGACCGCCTGCCCTGCTGACCTCATACCTGCTGATGACCGACAGCTCATTATCAGAGACCTGCTGCTGGACCTGCATGATAAGGTCAGTGAGGTCATCTGTCACATGGAGGCTGATCATGTCCAGGAGGAAGTTTAACTCTCCTCAAATCCAAATATTGTTATAACTAAATGAAAATGTTGTTTTGAGTTGTCCAGGTGTTATCTGAGGACGCAGCAGGAGAACTGATGCCCATTGTTGCCGGGGCAGTCTTCACTCTGACTGCCCACCTCAGCCAATCGGTGCTGTCTGAGCAGCAGCAGGGGGAGGGATTAGAAGTATCCTCAGGCTTCGCTTCCATTGCTAACTCCGCCCTGCATCTGGTCCTCCGCAAGCTGCTGGACTTCATCCTCTGTACTGGTCAGTAATGAACCAAAACCCCCTCACACTCATAAACCCACATTTCTCACGTTGAATGTGTTGTGGGGATACTGCTTGGTCAGATGAGACTTAATGATTTTGGTCTTTTACACTTTAAGGAGGTGGATACCAGCGTCTGCGTGCTCACCTGTACGGCTCTCTGCTGTACTACCTGCAAATCGCCCAGAAACCTGAGGAACCCGACACTCTACAGACAGGTACACTGTGATTTCACGTTTGATATGTACAGGTATTGTCTGTCAAAAAAGGTTTGGAGACAAGTTTCTATCATCAAATCTCTCTCCGTCCCTTCGTCAGCTGGGAAGGCGATGTGGGAACGACTCACGGCCCCCGAAGACGGTTTCACCAAACTCCAGAGAGAGAACCTCGCTATCATCGAGAGTTACGGCAAATCCCTCATGGAGGTTGTGTGCAGGGACGCCTGTGACGGCCATGAAATCAGCCGGGTAAGAGCCAAAGGTTTTCTTTTAACAATATGACTCATGAACTTCTGCTGATACTGAATTCTGATTGGATCATTGCTCTTATATTTAATGTATTTTAGGCTATCACTGTCATTTAAAACATGCTTTCTTTGTAATTATCATGAATTCCTCTGAAAGTCTCTCACCTATCTCGTCTCCCTGTCCTTCAGATGCTGGCCCTAGCCGTGCTGGACCGGATCCTGTCAATAGATCGACAGAATCAGTGGCTGGTTTACGTCTGCAACAGTGGCTACCTGCGGTCGCTGGTGGAGAGCCTGAGACGAGATGATGCCGCCCTGCAGACCCTGCTCACACCTCAGCCACCGCTCCTCAAACCACTCTACATCTATGAGAGCAAGATGGTGAGGAGACGTTGACAGCTGCAATACTAATAAATAGACACTCGCTGTTGTAATAAAGTCAGACTCAAAAAGTCCCTTGCGAGAGGGATGTGTAAATCTGTAAATACAGGATTATGACGATGTCATCTCATTTGTGGGTTTTCAGGCTCTGATGACTCGTGTGGCGAAGACGGGTCAGGGAGCCGTGGAGTTGCTGCGCTGTGGACTAGTGGTGCAGCTGATGGAGTGTCAGGTGTTTGACATGGTGCCTGACAGTGATGCTCACAGGTACGGGTCTGAAATAAAATGCATTTTTAATGTTGTGAGAAAATATCCAAAGAGGAAAAACTAAATTCCTCCCACTTGAATTATTCTTAAATTGATTTATGAACTCTGTGCTGTGATGATAACTCATATTGTTGATACATCTGTTCTGAGTATTCCTCATGTTTGTGTATGTTCCCTTGTGGTCTCTAGGGGGATGAGGGACCCGTCAGGCTTCATCCCCAGTCCTATGGATCGTTACAGGCAGATTCTCTTACCCACCTTGAGACTCTTCCAGGTGATCCTGACCTCTACCAGCGTGAATCACCAGCAGGGGGCAGCACAGGTAGGCACAGAAGATTGTTTTATTTAAGGCATAATGATTTAGGTATTTTCCTGGGATGTTCTGGTATCTTCTGTATCTTTGACAACAAGCTGTTTCCCATACCCGTTTGTTTGTGTGTTTCTGTTTGTGCAGGTTCTCCAGTGGCTCATAGTCCACGCAGACACCATTCAGTCCTTGTTACGCTGTCATGAGCTCAGCATGGGATCTCTGCAGGAGCTCTCTTTGCTCACAGGCATCATCAGTAAAACAGCTCTGCCAGGTACAAAGAAAACCAAGCACGCAAAACTGAAAGTGTTCTTATAATTTCACATTTCTGGTCTGCAAACCACATTTTCACACACATCAGTGATTCAGTGAATAATGGTGTTGGCCGGTTCTCTCAGGTGCCCTGGAGTCGGGTGGGGAGGTTAACAGTGCAGCTCTTATGGAGTTCCAGGGTCACATAAACAGATTCCAGGTGAGGCCTTTTTTCCTGTTAACTCCATTTACTAGGTTTTTCTGGCAGCTTAGCACAGTTAGTGACAGGTTTGATCTCTTCCAGCGTCTGTGTCTGTCTCTGCTCGGCTACCTGGTGGGCAGCGAGCGGGAGAGGTTGCTGAAGCAGGCTGAGATCGCTGTGCCGAGAGAGTCCGCAGAACGACGAGAGGAGATGGAGGTGGCCATGCAACAGGTTTGACAAAAAGTGTTTGATAAATACAATAAACTGCTGTGGTGAAGCTTATGAGAGCTGCTCAGGTTTATTTCCAGGGACTGATTTCAGGTTGTCAAACTGTATAATGGTAAAGAGGAGCAAGACACTGATATAATGTGTGTGGAGTCTTCTTCCTCAACTCTGCTGTGTCAGTGACCCTGAGAGGTGGTGTCCTCTGTCCCCAGGTGTGTGCCAACATCATGGAGTACTGCCAGACGCTGCTGCTGCAGAGCTCCACCCAGGCTCAGTTCAGCATCTGCCTGTTCAGCCCGTCGGGCAGCGAGCCAGCTGGCAGGGACGGAGGACGCACAGGTCAGTGATGTTCTGCCCATAGGAAACAGAGGAACCACCTTAATTTGTTAAAACATTCAGTGTCTGTCCTCCTGTTTGTGAAATGTCTGAAAGCTGGAGGTTAAGTATGAGACTCAAATCATTATTTTTCTTTATTTTAGATCTTTCATCCACTCTGCCGTCGATGGCCTACTCCCGAGCTCCCAGTCTGGGTCTGGTCCTTTACCTGCTGAAGAACAGTGCTGCCGATTTCTTCAGGTTCCACCAGAGCCACAGACAGAGCCTGAGCAAACTGCAGAGTCTGGATCAGCTGCCTCCCGAGGAGCTCAAGGAGGTAATGATCCCTCCGTCTCACAGTCACCACACTGTGTACGCATGAGCAAACTTCAAGTAAACAAATTAATATAAAGTGAGTTCTAAGCCCAGTCCTCTTCTGTAGTTGTGTCAGGGTCTGGTGTCAGGACCCGGAGGTGTGGAGAAAATCTCATCAGTGCAGAGGAGCTTGTTGGCCAAGAGAAGACTGGTCCAGCTCGTCAACAACAGAGCCAAGCTGCTGGCCCTGTGCTCCTGTATCCTTTGGCCCCTGGCACAGTGAAGGGGGGGTGTCTGACAGGGTCCATCACCAAGTAGCACGGAGTAGAAATGTCCCATCACAAGTTGTTTTGCCTTGACCCCACCCCTCTTTCCTCAGACGTTATAGAGACGTGTCTGTTTGTGTTGTGGCGCCACCTGGAGTACTACCTGCTGCACTGCACCCCCACTGACCCCAAGGACTCCCTGATGCCTGGAGCCAGTTTGTACAGATCGCGCCTCACAGACGGTGAGAAGATGTTTTACAGAGATATTCACATCGGAGCTTAAGACTTCAAAAGCATTTTAAAAACTCCCCTGAAAAAGACACAATTTTGCTTGATTGTTTACGTATTTCAATTTTATTTTCTCTAGACTCATTTGGCGGTTTGCAGCCAAGTGGAAGCCGTGCACTCAGTCTGTCCCGAGTCAGCCAGCAAGACCTTGATCTGGTAAGAAATGGATGGGTACATTCTATAGTTTAGAATCTAAGCTCTAACAATTGTTGTATCTCTTCACACATGTTTACTGCATCTCTTAATTCCTGTCTGTCACCCGCAGCTGAAGAGCGACATGGTTGCAGGTTTCGGAGAAGCTCTGCAGAGGAAACTCCTGGAGGTGGAGGGCCTGTACAGCCAGGTCCGCTCCCGATACACCTTCATCCAGGCCCTGGTTCGCCGGATCCGAGGTCTGCTCCGACAGCCCAAGAGCTGAGAGACACACACACACACAGAGACTGGTCAAGACTTCACTTTCCCACTTATTCAATGAAAACCTCTGCCAAGCATAGAAGACGAGCAACTCCAGGAAAAACCCCAAGGACTGAGACTTTTCTTCAATCAATTCCCCTTTTCTTGCAACATCCTTTTTACCGACCTGTCCCAGCTCCCTCTCTGGAGTATTATGGGATGTCACTACCATCACAACATGTGCTACATTCTGTGTGATCGATCTTAAGTATGTTTGACCAACGTTGTGCAAGAGGTGAGAAATCGATCTTGCAGAGCAAACTTAATATGAAAGTTTTACTCGTTAAAGGAAGTATTTGATATGGTTTTGTTTGATTTGATCTTTTTTTTCCTTTTGTGAAAATAAACATTTTCTATGTCTGTTAAATTCTTGTTTTGTTCACACAAACCAAACAGCAAACCTCCTAAATGAAACCAGTAAACAACCAGAGGGTTTAGGTTCTCATGTTAAACTGGAGTCAGTGTCTCCTTATGTGTAAATGTGTGAGTTTACACAACGTTTATGAAAAGAAAACTACTTCCTAATTCGATTCCCTGTTTCACAGCCACATTCTCACTCTGAAACTGGAACTTCTCAGTTTGTCAGGCGAGCTTTAGGTGAACACAAATGTTTGGGTATTTATCACTTACATCTTTTTTACAGGGTTTCTGTGGGGTCCTAAAACTTTAAATTAAAAAATCTGAATTTGAGTTCTTAGAGTCTCTACGAGAAAACCTTTTATGTAGCTTTTTGTAGTTGTTTCTTAATAATCCAGATATTAACACGTAATAAAACAACAAACAAGACCAATGTGATAGTGATAATCATCTACAAGTAAACTTGACTTGTCAGTTGGAAAGACTTGATACCTACTGTCTCTTGTTTGAAAGAATGTGTTTCATGATATTCTCTACTTGCCTACTTCACCTTATCTTTACGTATGGTGAGGCGTAAGTAAATATATCACTCTGATTTTCCTTGAGACTTAAATCTTACTCATGATCTTCCAAAGTCTTAAATTAAACTGGTTGAAACCCCACCCTGTCATAGTATCGACCGTTACTGACAAACGGCCACTACTACAACGACTTCATCATTTTTAGAATCATGACTCACTATGAAAATCCTCATCAGGAGAGAAGCAAAATGAGGAAACCAAACAAGACGCTTCTTTGTGAAAGTAACATCACAATGAGACTCACACTGAAGTGACTAAAGTCAAATCACTCTACAAACAAGCTTGGTGCACACGTTATATTTCATTCTGCTGTTTTATTTCTTTGAAGGGACACTTTATAGGACTGTAAAGTGCGTAGATTCTCAATCCTTTTTTGGGAGGGAGGAGAAGAAGGCACATTCAAATCAGGATATACATTCAGATCCAACAGAGGGGGATGTTTTGTGCTCTTGGTTTTTCAATTTAGGCACATTTTCCCCCTTTAGTCCTGCCAACGCTGCGACTAGGGTTGCAAAATTCCGGGAATATTCAAAGTTGGAAACTTTCCATGGGAATTAACGGGAATTAACGGGAATAAACGGGAATATACGGGAATTAACGGGAATAAACTGGAAATGTTGTGGGTAATTTATACTAACTGTATTTACCTCGTCATATACAGACATAAATATAAACATTTTGTTTTGTCATAGGCTGATTTGAGCCCTGAGGAAACTTTGGGCACTTGACTATATGCTTCTGCATCGTTGTGTCATTCTTAACATAGGTCTTTGCACAGTATTTGCAAATGTACACAGCCTTTCCTTCTACATTGGATGGGGTGAAATGTCTCCACACATGAGATAGTGCACGTGGCATTGTTCTGTAGAATAAGATGAGAAAAAAGTTTGTAAAAAAACACTAATGCAATGCTAGAGATATAAATAGTTAGCCAAACAATTGGAATTGTCTGTAAAAATATTTCACAACTGATGGATAAATGAATGGAAATAGGCTAGATGAACAGATGAACAATCCTCAATCAGCATGCTTATATATTTTCCCCAGTAATATCATGGAAACTTACCTGACTAGTCCTGCACTCTACAGCAGGCCTCAATAGCCCTGCTGTAGAGTGAAGGATGCTGGGAGTTATCTGTGCATGTGATGGAAGAATGCACAGTGGAGGGTTGAAATTCAACGTGCAGCCTGTGCTGCATTCCATACATCTTTAAAATAGAGTTTTGAATGATGTTTTTATTGATCAGCGTTTAATTTGCGTAGTGTTATTTTTTTTTTCAAAATTCCCAAAATTCCCGAGCTAAACTTCCCATGGAAAGTTTCCGGAAAGTTTCCGGAAATTTACCGGAAACTTTCCGCCCCTTTTCAACCCTAGCTGCGACTGGTCGTTTTCCCACCGAAGAACCGAGGTGATGTGTTTGTAGAGTTAGTGGAAATAAATCTGTTCATAGAAAAAAACTAAACATCTGCCTACTTCTTCTTCTTCTTCTTCTTCGTGGACAGCGAGGGAACACATGTTGTGCTACTATCAACAGAGCATGCTCGTCATTCTCTATAAATTACTTTTTTTAAATAATAATTACAGCATTAAAAAATACATTTACATTTCTCCCGCGACAGCTTGTTCACTGTCTTGAGATTGTGCTACATGTGAAGAGAATCTCCCTCCACATGAACTGAGGTCTGCTGCTGTGGAGCTGGACGACGGCTTGAGGTTTATCATCCATCACATTCTACGATATATTAATAAAAACTGCACTGCTCAGACTGTGGGGGGAGTATGGAGCTAGAACAGTCTCATAAGTAATAAATGCACACAGAAATTAATACATGCACAAAAAAGATCCACAAATGGAGCCAAAGGAGCCACTTGAAGGTTTGACCCCGGTACTGGCCAAACTGGAGCTGGCTCTCACTGAGCACCAGCTGCCAGCACTCGGAGTCTCCTCCGGCCTGGAGGATGCGGGCCTTGGCCTCCTCCTTCACCGCCTCTGGACCTTTCACGCCATATGCAGCGGTGGTTGCGCTGGGCCACTGTTAGTGCAGCAGCTGAGGCCTTGATGATCAGGGTGTTGGTGGCAGGGACGCACCGAAAAACTGGACGGAAATCCATTCTGCATAGTCATTAAGCAGACAACCAGCAACGTTAGACGTGTCAGATTGTTGTATTGTGATTTACAGACAGATCCATCTATTGATATTGATCCCCAGGAACATTTAGGCAGGCAAAAAATACAGTAGCAGCAGCAGCACACAAAATAGTCACACACAAAAGAATATGAATACAACCAGTCCATGGAGATAATATAGATATTTACAGTAGAAGGTGATTGAAAGATCAATGGCTGGAAGTGATAACTTGGTTACAAGCTACGTTACAGACTAGAAAATTAATGTACAGTAGATGCAAATGATGATGATACAACCAGAGATGGGCAGTATTTCTATTACCTGTATTTGAAATAAATTTTTCAATTACTTTGGACTATTTTGTTATTTGCATTTGATAGGGTCGATAAAAAATCTAAAGTAATTTGTAACAAAATACTAAAGAGTGGAGTAAATTTGTATTTAAAATACTCTTTGCAGATTTGATTTACTATTTACCTTTATTAATTTTTCTGTGCAGAACTTAATATACAGTAATTTATTTAGGTTCTTTTCCTGTGTACAACTGGTTTTAATGACATATATTTTTATAGTATACATAGGCCTAATGTGTGATGCTATTCACATGTGCTGAATATCTTCTTGTTGATACTTTGCCAAAGTTTATGGGCTGTTAAATTGTGAGAAAACATAAGATCCAGAAAAAGTATTTTTTATATTTTAAATACAAGATACATGTATTGTATTTTATTACATTTTCTGGCACCAGTATTTTGTATTTTATTTTAATACATTCATTTGAGGGGTATTCTATATCTTGCATCAAAATACATTGTATCTCTGGATACAACACATATACACCACTGTTACAGCAGGATTTTACATTAGGCCAGGTTCATGTCAGCGTAGTGTAGCGGCAAGGATAAACGCTTCACTTCCTGCGTCCGTCACGCGACGTCGATCCTGGCCTGCTAATTGTATGTAAATCGGTTGATAGTTGTAAAACAAAGCTTACTTCCTGTTGCCAGTAGGTGACGCCATCACTATTATTACACACAGACATATAGATCTGTTCAAGTAGGCGCTCTGATGTAGCGTGAGCAATGTCAATAGGACAATGTTACCACAACTTAATTTTCACACTGATCAGTAGGTGGCGCTATGTCATAATTTCTGTGTAGATGTCATCAGGCCGGGACTCTTGTCTCATATGTCTAGTTTGGACTCGATTGGACAATGTATGTCTGAGATACAGAACTTCGTGTTTTGATGGCGTTTAATCAAACTTTGACGCCACGTCACGATCAAACGGCCTTAAAACCATGTGAATATCTTCAGGGTGGGGCTATTGATACGAACATGTAGTTTGAGGGAGATGGAACCATGGACACGCAAGTTACAGCAATTTCGTGTTTCACGGCGAGTTGATGAACTTTGATAACACGCCATTAATATGACGTTAGACGAAAAGTCACAGTAATCTTATTCCTTCATAATCAATGTCTTGAGACCCATTTGATACAGTTTGACATGGTTGAGGTCAGTGGATGAGGAGGAATAAATCCAAGACAAGTGTAAGACATGCAAAAAACAAGACATTTCCTTTTGCCACCAGGGGGCGCTGTGATTTTAAGTCACAATTTCTGTGTAGATGTCATCAGCCCTGGACTCTTGTCTCACATGTCTAGTTTGGACATGATTGGTCCGTGTTTGTCCGAGATACAGAACATCGTGTTTTGATGACGATTAATCAAACTTTGACGCCAGGACAGGGTCACACCGTGTCACGAAAAATCAATCCCTAAATCCTTTACTATCTCCATCTTGTTGTGATAACACTCATGGTTCCATCTCACTCAAACTACATGTGTGTATTAACATCCCCCCCCTAAAGATATTCATATGGTTTTAAGAAATAGGCGTGGCAAAATAAATGACTAGCGCCCCCTAAAGGGCAGCCCCGGCACCACGTTTGGCCGACATGTACAAAAATCGACAGGGACATGTGTCTTTTCATAACAAACAAATAAGTCTCTTGGACAGATATGCTAGACCAAACAGGAAGTCCGCCATTTTGAATTTAGGGGCCATTTTGACCATATTCACCCTTTTCACTTTGACGTACTTGTCCCAGTGCTTTCATCAGATCAACTTAAAATTCAGATGAGTGTCATCACAACAACATGGAGATAAAAACTGATTTAGAGATCGTTTTTGCATCACACCGTGTGACCGTGGCGTGGCGTCAAAGTTTGATTAAACGCCATCAAAACGCGAGGTTCTGTATCTCGGACATATTTGGTTCAATCGTGTCCAAACTAGACACATAAGACAAGAGGCCTGGCCTGCTGACATTTACACTGAAATCATGACTTAAAATCACAGCGCCCCCTGGTGGCTACAGGAAATGTCTTGTTTTTTGCATGTCTTACACTTGGATGTATTCCTCCTCATCCACTGACCTCAACCATGTCAAACTGTATCAAATGGGTCTCAAGACATTGATAATGTAGCCATAAGATTACTGTGACTTTTCATCAAGCGCATTATTAATGGAGTGGCATCAAAGTTCATCAGCTCGCCATGACACACAAAATTGCTGTAACTTCTGTGTTCATGGGTCCATCTCCCTCAAACTACATGTGTGTATTAACAGCCCCCCCCCTGAAGATATTCAGATGGGTTTAAGGAATGGGCGTGGCAAAATAACTGACTAGCGCCCCCGAAAGGGCAGGCCAGGCACTACGACTGGTCTACATCTAAAAAATCGATGGGGACATGTGTCTTTACATTACAAAGAAATACGTCTTTTGTATACATATGCTAGACCAAACAGGAAGCCCACCATTTTGGATTTGGTGGCCATTTTCAGCTTTTTCAGGGCCTAGACCAGGGGTCTCCAAACTCCGGCCCCAAGGGCCAACTGCGGCTGCCATCCACTTTTAATTGGCCCGCATCAAAGTCTAAAAATACAACAGTATGTCACACTGTTTAAAGGCAGCTACATTAAAGGCAGCTGCACTAAAGGTAGCTGCCTTTAAACAGTTACTGTAGCTGCCTTTAAACAGTTTGACATAAAGGAGGCAGCTGCTGAAGGACCATACTGTTGCTCTTTTCAATAGTGTGTTTAAACGTGGTAAAAAGAGGAGGTGAAGGAGAGAGGGAGGAGCAGAGATCTGTTTCTGTTCGGAGGAAGTGTATCTGTTCTACAGTCACTGGCAGCAGCTGAAATGGAGCAGCAAGAAAATCAACTGGACAGAGAAAAATTCTGCTGTTGGATCTGTGTGGATCTACTGAAGGATCCGGTGACTACTGTCTGTGGACACAGCTACTGTAAGAGCTGTATTAACACCCACTGGGACAATGGGGAGGAGAGAGGAAGCTACAGCTGCCCTCAGTGTAGACAGACCTTCACACAGAGGCCTGTCCTGGAGACAAGCACCATGTTAGCTGATTCACTGGAGGAGCTGAAGAAGACTGGACTCCAAGCTGCTCCTGCTGATCACTGCTATGCTGGACCTGAAGATGTGGCCTGTGATGTCTGCACTGGGAGAAAACGGAAATCTCTCAAGTTCTGTTTGAATTGTTTGGCCTCTTATTGTGAAAAATACCTCCAGCATCATCTTCAGTCAGCTCCATTTAAGAAGCACAAGCTGGTTGAGCCCTCGGAGAAGCTCCAGGAGAACATCTGCTCTCGTCACGACGAAGTGATGAAGATGTTCTGCCGCACTGATCAGCAGTGTATCTGTTATCTCTGCTCTGTGGAGGAACATAAGGGCCACGACACAGTGTCAGCTGCAGCAGAAAGAACTGAGCGGCAGAGAGAGCTCGGGCTGAGGAGACAAACAATCCAGCAGAGAGTCCAGGACACAGAGAAAGACGTGAAGCTGCTTCAACAGGAGGAGGAGGACGTCAATGGCTCTGCTGATAAAGCAGTGGAGGACAGTGAGGAGATCTTCACTGAGCTGATCCCTCTGCTGGAGAAAAGAAGCTCTGATGTGGAGCAGCAGATCAGATCCCAGCAGGAAACTGAAGTGAGTCGAGTCAGAGAGCTTCAGGAGAGACTGGAGCAGGAGATCACTGAGCTGCAGAGGAAAGACCATGAACTGAAGCAGCTCTCAGACACAGAGGATCAGCACCAGTTTCTACACAACTACCCCCCACTGTCACCACTCAGTGAATCTACACACTCATCCAGCACCAGGATCCGTCCTCTGAGGGACTTTGAGGACGTGACAGCAGCTGTGTCACAGGTCAGAGGTCGACTACAGGACACTCTGAGTGAGACAGAGACAGAGATTTTACGGATTGTGTCTCAAGTGGATGTTTTACTGCGACAACCAGAGCCAGAGACCAGAGCTGACTTCTTAAGATATTCACAGGAAATCACACTGGATCCAAACACAGCATACAAACGTCTGTTATTATCTGAGGGAAACAGAAAAGTAACACGTATGAGTGAACATCAGTCTTATTCTGATCACCCACACAGATTCACTCATTGGCCTCAGGTCCTGAGTAGAGAGAGTCTGCCTGGACGTTGTTACTGGGAGGTGGAGGTGGGGGGGGAGGTAGTTGGTGTAGCAGTGGCATACAAGAATATCAGCGAGGCAGAAGGCTTAGATGAAGGTTCATTTGGATTCAATAAAAAATCTTGGTCATTAGATTGTAATGGAAACAGTTATGACTTTTATTACAACGGCAACTATACTCCAGTGTTCGGTCCTGTGTCCTCCAGAGTAGGAGTGTACCTGGATCACAGTGCAGGTGTTCTGTCCTTCTACAGCGTCTCTGACACCATGACTCTCCTGAACAGAGTCCAAACCACATTCACTCAGCCTCTCTATGCTGGAGTTTGGGTTTATGATTCTGGATCCACAGCTGAGTTCTGTAAACCCAAATAGACTCGAGTCATTAAAAGCAGTGATTTAGATTCTGTGTTTAAATCTTTAACTTCTTTTGTCTCCCTGTTTGTTGATCAAAGTTCGTTGTGGTGACGTTTCTGCTCCGCACAGAGATCAGCTGTCAATCAACACGACCTTCCTCTATCACACATATTTAGTTCTCACTTTGTAAAGACAGAAATCTATAGTTACACTGACATGAATGTGTTTGAAAGAACCTGAGCACCAAGCGGTGGGGGGCCCTATTGTATCGTATTGTATATGGGTCTATCTCCCTCAAACTACCAAGTGTAGCCCCCCCCCCACAGACATTCAGATGGTTTTAAGGAATGGGCCTGGCAAAATAACTGACTAGCGCCCCCTAAAGGGCAGCCCCGGCACCTACGACATCTACAAAAATATATAGGGACATATGTCTTTTCATAAAAAACAAATAAGTCTCCTGGATAGACATGCTAGACCAAACAGGAAGCCTTTTGGCCATTTTCCACATTTGTACTTTGAAGGACTCATAGGGCTTTCATCAGATCAACTTCACCTTCTGGGAATGTGAAGCGTTTATCCTTGCCACAGAGAGGAAAATGCATCCAACGGGGAGACGTGTGCTTGGTCATCGTTCGCTCTCTCCCCCGACCGCAACAGGCTTCAACGTGCGGGTGCTCGGGCCCGCAAGTGCTACAACGTAGCCCTAGTTAGGGCCCGAGCACCGAATGATGAGAGGCCCTATTGAATCTGTAAGGATTATTGTTATTAGGGCCCGAGCACCGAATGGTGAGAGGCCCTATTGAAACTGTAAGGATTATTATTACTTTTCTCCTGGAGGTGGAGGGCCTGTACAGCCAGGTCCGCTCCCGATACACCTTCATCCAGGCCCTGGTCCGCCGGATCCGAGGTCTGCTCCGACAGCCCAAGAGCTGAGAGACACACACACACACAGAGAGACTGGCCAAGACTTCACTTTCCCACTTATTCAATGAAAACCTCTGCCAAGCATAGAAGACGAACAACTCCAGGAAAAACCCCAAGGACTGAGACTTTTCTTCAATCAATTCCCATTTTCTTGCAACATCCTTTTTACCGACCTGTCCCAGCTCCCTCTCTGGAGTATTATGGGATGTCACTACCATCACAACATGTGCTACATTCTGTGTGATCAATCTTAAGTATGTTTGACCAACGTTGTGCAAGAGGTGAGAAATCTATCTTGCAGAGCAAACTTAATATGAAAGTTTTACTCGTTAAAGGAAGTATTTGATATGGTTTTGTTTGATTTGATCTTTTTTTTTCCTTTTGTGAAAATAAACATTTTCTATGTCTATTAAATTCTTGTTTTGTTCACACCAGCCAAACAGCAAAACCTCCTAAATGAAACCAGTAAACAACCAGAGGGTTTAGGTTCTCATGTTAAACTGGAGTCAGTGTCTCCTGATGTGTAATTGTGTGAGTTTACACAACGTTTATGAAAAGAAAACTACTTCCTAATTCGATTCCCTGTTTCACAGCCACATTCTCACTCTGAAACTGGAACTTCTCAGTTTGTCAGACGAGCTTTAGGTGAATACAAATGTTACGTTATTTATCACTTACATCTTTTGTACAGGGTTTCTGTGGGGTCCTAAAACTTTAAATTAAAAAATCTGAATTTGAGTTCCTAGGGTCAATACGAGAAAAGCTTTTGTAGCTTTTTGTAGTTGTTTCTTAATGATCCAGATATTAACATGTAATAAAACTACAAAAAAAGACCAACGTGATAGTGATAATCATCTACAAGTAAACTGGACTTGTCAGTGGGAAAGACTTGATACCTACTGTCTGTGGTTTGAGAGATAATGTGGTGTTTAACGTTATTCTCTAATCGCCTACTTCACCTTATCTTTACTTATGGGGAACCGTAAATCTATGACTCTTTTCCTTGAGACTTAAATCTTATTCATCATAATCTTCCAAAGTCTTAAATGAAACAGGTTGAAACCCCACCCTGTCTGATCAGGAGAGAAGCAAAATAAGGGAAACAAAACAAGACGCTTCTTTGTGAAAGTAACATCACAATGAGACTCACACTGAAGTGACTCAAAGTCAAATCACTCTACAAACAAGCTTGGTGCACACGATATATTTCATTCTGCTGTTTTATTTCTTTGAAGGGACACTTTATAGGACTGTAAAGTGCGTAGATTCTCAATCCTTTGGGGGAGGGAGGAGAACAAGGGACATTAAAATCAGGAAATACATTCAGATCCAACAGAGGGGGATGTTTTGTGCTCTTGGTTTTTCCTTTTTTTGAATACTGAGTAAGAGGAGTGGGAGGAGGAGGAAGAGTTCAGGGGCCGAGCAACAGCATCGAGTACAAGAGGAAGTCGTGAATGAAGAAGCTCACTGTGGAGAATATAGGCACATTTTCCCCCTTCAGCGCTGCGACTGGTCGTCGTCCCACCGAAGAACCGAGGTGATGCGTTTGTAGAGTTAGTGGAAATACATCTGCTCATAGAAAAAAACTAAACATCTGCCTACTTCTTCTTCTTCGTGGACAGCGAGGGACCAATTGTTGTGCTACTATCAACAGAGCATGCTCGTCATTCTCTATAAATTACTTTTTTTAAATAATAATTACAGCATTAAAAAATACATTTACATTTCTCCCGCGACAGCTTGTTCACTGTCTGAGATTGTGCTGCATGTGAAGAGAATCTCTCTCCACATGAACTGAGGTCTTCTTGCTGTGGAGCTGGACAACGGTTTCAGGTTTATCATCCATCACTTTCTATGATACATTAATAATAACTGCTCAGACTGTGGGGGGAGCAACCAACGATAAAACACAGTTTATTAATTAAGATTTGTCTATTTGCGCCATTGTCTTTAATATTGAAACTATTATTTTAAAGGGACATTCCAGCTCAAGCTGTACATTTTTTTTTAATTTTGTTTAAAGTTTCTTTTGAGTTGCCAGTTGTGGGAAACTTTTTACATTCTATATGTGGACCTAAGTAGAATTCTCACTTTTCACTTTCACTTTTACATGAACCTGCGTCAACAAGGTTATTTTTTAACTCCTGTCAGTTTGATTGTTGTAAACAAGACACCACAAAAACTACTGATTAGATTTCCACAGTTCTTGGTTGAAGGGTCAGGGAAGAACTATCAAATTAAAGAAGCACTTTCTGTGACATAAGATTCTACAATGGGCGTTATTTCTGGCACATTAAGACGTCTGGTATCTATATATAGTCTCAGTAATTTAGTGCAGCTTGATTGAATGGCCAGGTCTAAACCATAAGGATGTAGTAGACTGCTTCATTAGGGAACAGGATACAGTACTCTTAAGTATATTTAAAAGCAAGTCTTTCACTGAAGTAGAAAAGTTGATGTGGTACTTTCGCTTGTGTATATTCAAAAACCTATTTATTCCTGTTCTTATCTATCTGTCTATGTATATATATATTCAAAACTGGTTTAATTTGCAGATTCGTAGAATGGGTGCATCCAGCTTCAGAGCAGACAGACACATCAGCTCATCCAGAGTTTGATTAGACTGAGTGAAGAGAGAAATTATCTTTTATCTCCAGCACATGGTCATGTTCTCACTTTTTAAACCATCGTCTTTAGCAAAGAAAAAGGGGCAGAATACTGAGAATGATTAATGTCATACTTAGATGGCTTTTCTGATTTCTGTACATTAAAAACACACGTGTTCCTTTTCATAAAAAAGAAAAAAACAAAACATTTATACTATACATGTACACAGCACCAGCAGACAGAGTTTGAAACGTCTTTCAGCTTCGATTCACGTGCTGTCGTCCTCTGGCTCAGGAGGATTTGGCCGAGGTCCAAGAAGACTGTAGAGTTTAAGCTGCTCTTACTTAACAGTGCGAGTCTTAGGGACTTCCAAGAATCTCCTCTGCTCTAGTGTTGATTGTGCCAGAGATCCTTTAGTTATCCAGCACAGCTCTGAAGTTCAGGAGGAAATCCAGGAGGAAACCGGGGAAACAGGAGAGCTACGAGGAAAAGGCAGCTTATCCAGCACTGATTTCTGTTTGTCCACTCAATCTTTAGAATTCAGATTCCAAGACGCCGTGGAGACGCACCGGCTCATCCCGTCCTTCTCGAGCAATACGACGGCAGAAGTTCCACTCGGTCCGCTTGCAGGGAAACGCCTCTATGAGCTGTCGGTCGACGCCTCCTGGGTGGTGTTGTCCTCCGTCACGTTGGTGCCGTTGGCGGGGGGGCACTCTGGCACCTCTCCCGTCACCGCCACCCGGATGACCTTGAGCCAGCGCTGCTTGAGATCCTCGGTTTCGGCAGAGAAGTTGTGGACGGACTTGGACTGGGAGAGGCGGAAGCTGGCCGGCGTGTCTGTGGGCCGGACGCTGTCGTCCACAGAGTAACCCAGGAGGGGGATGGTGCACTGGGCCTTCACGTCCTGGGGGAGAGAAGACCGTTAATCCACATGATTGATTTCAAATTAATAATCTATTTTGGTGGGGATGAACTTTTGTTCGTGGTGTTTTACCTGTGGAGCTCCGTAGAGGTAGAGCACCACACTTTCCTTCTCAGGGATCACGCACCAAACCTTCTGCCAGGGCTTGTTCTTCTCGCAGTACTGCAGGAAGCCACACATGATGCTGCTGCCGGAGAACTGAGCGGCCTCGATCTGCACAGGAGGACGACACAACATGAGATTAAACTCCATGATAGATGTATCTGTATCCTAACATGTTCGTATATCTAACTCTGTGTTTTCACCCCTGTCAGTAGGTTGGTTTGTATGATCGTCGGCAGGATACACACAAAGTAGTGAACGGATTTGGACAAAACTCGGTGGAAGGGCCAAGAAAGACACAATTCACAGAAACACAGATTTCCCAGGGAATTATTCATGGATCTTGATCTAGTTATCAATGCATCCTCTTTACCTCCAGTATTCCCTTCTTCTTCCCCTCAGCCACCGTCTCTCCTTTCAGGATGGAGAAACAGTCCTTGCAGACTTTGTTCGTCTTGTTGCCGTCGTATTCGAGCTGCACTTTGTTGTCTGAACATTTATAGCAAACCACCTGGAGGAGAGAGGAAGACGAAACCGGTCAGTCTCTCCCAGGCGATGAAGAGACGTCACACTGATCCACATGAGAGCTTCTGGATTTACAGTTGTACTCGTGAGGTTGTTGCTCCACTGCCGCTCTCTGTGTTCATGCATTATGCAAAACAATGTTACTTACATATCCGCAGGCTCTGCAGTGGTGTCTCCGCCGCGTCAGAGCGTTGAACGGCTCTTTACACATCATGCACATCGTCACTTCATTGTCTCGGATCCATCGAGGGGCGCGCTTCCCCAGCTCCTTTTTCTGAATTAAAATAAAGACACAGGTCAATACGACGGCTCAGAGAAGTTCATCTAAGAGCGCACGGTTCTGTAACGTGAGACTGACCGACACTTCCTCCACGTCTTTCAATGCGTTCTTGAAGGACTCGTTCTTCTGCTGGAAGATCTCAATGGTCTTCCGGAAAGCCTGGAGGATACAAATCAGCATTGAAATCATTCTGAACAACCTTTTGAAATAGGAAAATCATGTAAAAACATCATGATTGTATCGTATGCACCTTGATCCAGTCGGCCTTGTCTTGTTCGGAGCTGAGAAGAAAAAAAAAAAGACAGAATAAGCAACAAAAACAAAGACATTTTCTTATAATTAAACCAACATGGCAATTAGCTGAGGTCAAAGAGCTTATTTAGATATACAAGATTTAAAAATGAACCCTGGCTTTGGTCATTATACTGTACGAGGTCCAAATTACATACAATTACATTCTTCAGTGTGGGAGGGGAATGACATGTTTTGCACCTTTTACGCGGTTTGCAACCAAACTTCTACAATTACAGAAAAAGGTTTATTTTTAAATAAGTGTAAATCCTCTTTGAGCAGGTTGCTAACCTGGCCTGGAGCTCCAGCAGCCGCTCCTTCCCCGACACCTGAAAGGTATGAGGGTAGTCCTCGTTGGTGGTTTCCAGGACCTTCATGCCGTCCACGCCGATCCGCGTCCTCACCGTGTACCTGGGTCCTCCCAGGCTGAACTTGGGCACGCAGTACAACAGCATGTTGTTGAACTGGCAGGAGAGAAGAAGAAGAAGAAACATTAGAGCAAGAGTAAAGCTCAGCGTTCTTCTACTTTAGGTTTCTGTCCCTAAACTCTGCAGGAAACTGAAACTACACAGGTGGGAGACATTCAGCCGGAAGCTAATAAGAAACTCGCAAAACATAATCATCTTGTAATGGTAGTAAAAGAGATTTGCTAATGTGCCCCTGATGTGTTCCTGGCATGAAATGTTTGAATTGACTCGTGCAGACGGAGTCTCGTCTCAGCATATTTCCCTGCAGAGCCCTTTATTAGACGTGTGCATGTTCCTGTGCTCGGCTCGTTCTCTCACCAGGTAGAGGTATCTCTCCATGGCCGACGTGTTCCTGGCGGCCAGCTTCAGGATGTGGCCCTCTTTGATGAACTCGTTGGAAGGGTGAACGATGTCCTCCTCCTCTCCCAGCAACTCGTAGATCTCCAACAGTTTCTTCAGATTATCCTGAACAACAGATTGGACATTTTTTGTTGTTGTTAGTAACAGTCTGTCTTTTAATGGTGAGGCAAAAGGGTTCCAAACATCTGTACTTACAGATTTCCGTATGGCGCTGTTGGAGTGAGTCGCTGCTGTGGCGATGATTTCTAACGATTCTGAAAAAGAAAAAAGGAAGCGTTACCCAAACATGGTCTCAGAGAAATAAGAATGTCTCCCTGCAGAGAGATGATGAGACACTAACTTTCTGAGTCTCGTCGGTCAGGGTCGTCCTCAGGCAGCTTCTTTAGATAGTCTTTCAGCAGCATCTCATACCGAGGGACTCGCTGCACCGGCTCCAGCATGTGATGCTGCAGCGTCAGGCTGCCACACGCCTCCTGGGTCTGTCCAAGAATTACCAGTCAAATTAATTTTTACTTAACTTAACACATTTTCAGCATATTTGCATGTATGAAATAGGCTTGTTAGAATATTTCCACACTGGATCCAGGTCCACGGTACCTGTATCTCCAGGATGGTGGCCTTGAACTGAGGAGAACGGTCGGTCCATTGCTTCAGCAGCTCCATGGCCTTGTCGAAGTTCTTCACGTACTCGGCGTACATCTTGAGGAAGGGTGTGAGTTTCTGCAGGATGTCTCCGATGCGAGGTTTCGACGCCCTGCAGGGAGAGGGAGAGTGTTTTTATTTTAATAAAGTTTAGCTTTATAAAGAACATCTATCATCATCCGTATCATTTGTCGGACCCTCACCATTCTCCCATGCGTTTCTCCAGGTCCGGGAGCAGGAACTGGCTGTGGAAGGTGTGGATGGAGGAGATGTTGGAGAAGATGTTCTTCACAACGTCCACTGGGAACGTTCCCTTGTTGGCCTCCTCCATCAGCTTAGTACAGAACTCCTAAGGAGTCACACAAACAACACGGAGCTGATGAGCAACAAGTGGTTGAAAGGAGGCATTTGTGCAGGAAAAGTGAAATGAAAACGGAAAGACTTGCTTTATCGGTTTCACATCACAGTTTCTCTGATGTGTAAATAAGCTCTAGAGAAGCGAGGTGCAGATTTCACTGTTACCTGGTCCAGCAGGTTCAGCCGGGCTACATAGGCCTTCTCTGTCTGCAGCAGCTCGCTGGCGATCTTAAACAGCTTCTGTTCATTCGTCTCCTGAGAAGGACAAGAGCGTGTTTAAAATTAGTTTTTGAACACCTCTGAATTATAAATGGAGCTGCGAATGAGCTCGTGGGCGTGATCTGATTCTGTCAGCGACCAGTACGATCCGACTGGAGCTCACAAAGTTTCACTGTGACTCATGAAGCCAATATAACAAATGAAAGTCTATGTTTTTTGTGTAGTTTTGCCCACGCACTAACCCGGGTACACACAACTTTTACTCTCACGAGCATTCGCTATAAAACCCACATTTTGCAGAAGTTTGGGATAAACTGTGTCGAGCTCATGATTTCACTTCAGCTCAGTTTCCATTCCTGCGTCTTTGTCGAGTGGAGCTTCCCGTCTCTCTGACAGTTCCTGATTCCTGATCACTGGATTTATTTTATTAAAACCAAGAGTGAATACTGGAGAAACAACAAGATGTATTGTAACGTTCAAGTTTAACGCCTCAGTGACTTGTCTGCTGTTTGAGTGCAGCCTGGCGTTAAATGCTGTTTGGCAAACAACAGCATGTAGCGTGTATGTGTGTGTGTGTGTGTGTGTGTGTGTGTGTGTGTGTGTGTGTGTGTGTGTGTGTGTGTGATTAAAACTGTGGTGTGGCGGGGAGGGCCCTCAGAACAGGAAGTGAAGAGGGGAAACGACACCAAATTTAAATAAAGGCACAATGAAGTAGAACAGAGTTTGTGTGTGAGATGTCAATCAGAACAGAAATACTCGAAATGATTCCACGAGCAAGGTGACATGAAGCGGGACGTCTTTGTCGCTCGCCAGGAAAGTTAACACCACGATGTCCAGGGAAAAATATTTCACACTATGCAACCCCCGAGGCGGTGGGGGGGAGATGTGAGGGTCCCGAGAGCAATTAGCTTTAGGTTACTACATAATTCATCTGTCAGTAGAGCCATGACTCTCTAATGAGAGTCTGACAGACGAGTTCCTGTTTTGTTTTTTCAGGCATATTATATTTCAGGAGAAGAAAAATGCGAATCATAATGTTTTTGGACAGTTGAACATAGAGTTAAGTGGTTTACGTTGTAGTTTTATCTTAAAGGTGCAGCCACAAGCTACTTTTCAGATTGTGTTTTACATGTTTTTATAAAAAAGGACGAGAAAAGTTTTAAAAACACAACTAATTTATATTAAAGCTAGAAACCTCTTCGTAGGCTTGAAAACTACAAACTTCCTCAAAAGACACTTTACATGCTTAATCTTTTGTCTTGTTGGAATTTGACCAGAATCTAAGTTGATTTGGCAAATTTATGAGCAAATGGCTTCTGATTGTCACATCTGGCAGATATGAAACCACAGTTGCATGCATCTGGATGCGTGGGTTTATCATGAAGTCGTCTAAATAATTTTCATATATTACTTGAGGCCAAAAATTAGAACCAGGACGTCCACATTTGGAGAAAGACGCACATAAAACCCTCTGATCTGGCAGATTGAAGGGTTAAATAAGTGTTTTAGAACCAATCGAGATAAAGAGGAAACAGATCAAGATAAATCCAAACTGTACAAATAACTTTGATGAGAAATTCAATCACGGGAACAAAGCCACTCAGAAGTAATCAAGACTGGAATGGTCACATGACTCAATTGGCTGCTAGATTGGATTTACTGAGGAACATGCGACGGCTCCAAAGTGAAACAACACCAGTGTAAACACGAGGACGGTTATTCTGGCCTCTGCTCTTCCTCTCTCTAGAGACGGTTGTTTCCAGCGCTGAGAAAAGACAGATTGATTCCAACCTGAGATATTTATAATCTGCAGATAACAGCAGCCACCACAGGGAGTGGGGGGGTGGGGGGGTCAGTGAAACGCAGAGTCAGCTGCTCAAACGTTTGGCATCTGCTTGGCCTTTGCAGAAAATAACCCCAAAGACACACACACACACACACACACACACACACACACACACACACACACACACACACACAACAGTGAGGAATGACCCTACACACTTTGTAACTCAATCTTTACGATGTCTGAGAGACCCAGAACTGAAGCAGATCAGACGACTTTAATTACACTGAAAGTCCAGAGTATAAATAAACGTTTGTTTGTCCGAGGCAGCGAGACGGACCGAGGCTCTAATCACACCAACAAGATAAATCCGCTGTTTCATCACTTTACCTTCTGCTCTGTGATCCCTTCTTCACTCCGGTGCTCGATCTCTGTCACAGTCCCACTCTCCTTCTCCTCCTCAGTCTCTCCATCAGTCGTCTCTGTCTCTGGAGGTGAATGATCCTCCTCCTGCTCTGCTCCCCCGTCCCCCATATCTCCATTGACCAGCCCGGCGGTCTCTATCCTCACGCTTCCGTTCTCTTGCTCTTTTTTATCCTCCTTCTCCGGCTCCATCTGCGCTACCACCCCGTTGGCCGCCGGCTTGTGGTCATCCTTGACAGCGGGGGGGAGGTTCTCCTGGTTCCTGTCGCTCTCCGTGGGCTTCGGGCTGGGCCGGTGGGCCGGGCTGCAGTTGGTCGACTTGCTGACAGGTTTGTGCGGCGAGCTGTCTCTCTTGTTCTCTGTGCTGCTGCAGGAACCGAGGCAAAAAAAGGCAAAAGGGGGAAGTGAGTTAACACATCAGCAGAACAGAGAGAGTTCAACCAGCGACCTGAACCAAAGACAAAGGGAGAGAAACAACAGAAGATTACAGGAGGCTGCTGAGTAGCTGCTGTGCCCGGGCACGTTGATCTGGGAGTGTGGGACACGAGAGCTTCTGCACGTGAGTGTGAGGGTTAAAAATAAAATGGTTGAGATGCACAAACTTCATTCTGTCTTGTGAGGCTCCGGAGAGGCTGCTGTAACGAGTGTGTGTGTGTGTGTGTGTGTGTGTGTGTGTGCAGAGGAGGAGGAATGGAGGTACAGTGAGAAGTAGGAGGAGGAGGAGGAGGAGGAGGAGGAGGAGGAGGAGGAGGAGGAGGAGGAGGAGGAGGAGTACGACACAGCTCCCGAGAGTGTGATTGATGCTGTCCTACTTACACACACACACACACACACACACACACACACACACACACACACACACACACACACACACACACACACACACACACACACACACACACACACACACACACACACACACACACACACACACACACACACAGTGAGATAACCTGCTTTATACATTTAGCTGTAACATCACTTTCCCTCTTTGATTGAACATGAATGAAACGTTAAGAACCGTCAGCAGGAGATGATTTGAAATATAGCACAGGAATGGAAACCACACACACACACACACACACACACACACAGACATGTAAACACACACGTACACACACGTACAATGTCACCATTCAGCTGCTCCTGCTTCCTCTCCCGGCCGTCAGTCCAGCTGTTTCCCCATAAATGACCCTCCAGACTTCCACTGTTACAGCTACTGTAGCTCAGCTCAGTTGTGCTGATCCTCTGAGTTTAAAAACCGGTGATAAATCATCAGAACCGGCCACAAACCTCCAGCCCTGAGAAACATCCCCAGTTTTTGCAAAGACTTTACAAAAGAAGCTGCATCTGTATCCAGATTAGAACAATGCTAAAATATATATAAATATATTCAGGCTTCAGCAACAGTCACTGTTGCGCTGAGTGCGACTGTCCGGTAGAAACAGGAAGTCTGTTATAAATAGAGGAACAACAACAGGCTGGTGAAACACTTCTGGGCTGACGGCCACTTGACGTGTTTGAAATGTGAAAAAAGGATAATCTCCATTTGTCCGAGGTGCACTGAATGAACCGTGATTAGCTGGAGGAGGGTTTCTAATACAACACACACACACTGACACACACACACACTGACACACACACACACACACAAACACACACACATACATACAGTTCCTCTAAAGCCTTCCAGTGCACGTCCAGTGTTTTTCTCAACAGGCTGAACGAATCACAAGCTTTAACAACAGCTCCAGTTGCCATGAGGCTGTGGAGGCTCCTTCGAGGCAGCCAAGTGCCATGTGAACCAGATTAGTATATTAGTGGGCTAATTCTGTTCTCGGAAGCTGCAGGTCTTTTCTCACTTTTCTCCCACTAGAGGGCTAATCCCCACAGCCCTGCCGGAGTGTGAACGGGACAGATCCACCACGTCGTCTCTCTCATTAACCTCGTTTCACTGTTGAATCTGCGACGACAGGTGCAGAGGACGCCTGGGAATGGGAATTAGATTTAGTAATCCTGCGTTTAGAGCTCAGAGGCGGAGGTGATAGAGGCTCCAGGGTGAAGGAGACTGAGTAGTGGGTCTGCTACCACCGGATATTTCTGGGCTTGACTGTATGAGGGGGACAAGGACACCATTGTTGTGCCTCTCATCGCCATCAACAGGCCTCACTCACGTTCCTGGGGCTGCAGCTCCAATCCAAACTTAACAGAACAAGATGTAAGACACAAACAAAAAGAGGGGAAACCTTGCAGGAAAGTCTATTATCCTGGAAAGTTTAAATCTCCCTCTAACTGTAAAGGATCAGCATAAAAGCAGAGACCTTTAAGTTTCTCTTAGAGCTCCTACCTCATCCACCTGGGCTTCATCCCGCGACCCAGAGTCCGGTCCCACCACTGAATGAGCAGCCGCGTTTCCCCTCGTCTGTACAAAGCTCCTTTCATCCCCTCGGCTAACGCTGGGCTTGTGAAGGAACGGGCTAATCTCCGCTCGCTCTGTCTGCGGCTCGAGTCTGAGCCGCTATCAGTGAGTCAAGAGTTTAATAAAAGACACTTCTGCTTTTTTACCCTCATTGAAATAGCTCACGTGAAGGAAACATGAGGAAAGGGTTTTCCGTCACTGGGATTGCGACAGTTTGAATGAGGTTGTTTTGTTTTTATTACAAAAGCCATTGAGTGACGTGGATGGAGTTATTCAACCACAGCTGATGTGTCAAGATCAAAGAAAATGAATTGCTTCGGTGGTCACACGGAGGGAAGGTTAATATTCTGAGTCGGCAAGATTTCTCAGACGAAACGAGAGAAATCTGATTAATGTTATAGAAGATATTTAAAAAATTATATCAGAGTTTATATATATATAAGTATGAAAAACCTTTTTACCTGTTCTCCTCAAAGCGGCTGATCAGGTCTGAGACTTTGGAGTGTTTCTCTTTGGCCCTCTCCCGGTTCACTGTCGTCTTTGCTCCTCCTCCTCCTCCTCCTCCTCCTCCTCCTCCTCCTCCTCCTCCTCCTCCTCCTCCTCCTCCTCCTCCTCCTCCTCCTCCTCCTCTTCCTCCGCCTCCCTCCTCCATGCCCCGTCTAAGTGATGGTTTCTTGGTGCGGCCCAGTGGGGATGAGAGGTCAGTCACTGGGCTCTGAAGGTGCAGTGGCTTTGGAGGCACTGGAGAGAAAACAGGGGGAAATGTTTCAATGCAATTTCAACTTAGAGCTCAAGGGGGCGGTATAAGACATCCCAACAGATCCCTTATGACACCTGCTGCAGAACCACAGACTGTTTATTAAAGAACACGGACTTGATCTGAGATGTGCTGAAAATGTAGATATTTTTAATTGTAAACTTAAAACCAACATTTCAGTATAATTTGTATAATTTATGGCATTTATGATATATAAATGTTGTTGTTCTTATTATTGTTATGCTCTATTTTATCATCTCTTTCTACTTCTTTATTTATTTTTGTTTTACTAACATTAAATTGTTTTCGCTATCGGATTATTTATGCAGCACCTTTTAAACAAATCAATTGGAATAGGGAGGGACCAATGGTCTCATACATTGTAGAAGATTTCAAAGCAAAGTTTTGATTTTGATTTCATTTAACACCCTCAACTTGTATTTAGTAGGCAACCTGGCTCAGGAAAGAGAGATCAGTTTCTTGTTAATAAGTAATGAAATATTTCTTGTCTGGTTCATAGCAGCGCTAACAATGGAAGCTTGTCTTATCTTTGAAAAATGATTTACAGAAACCAAAGAGGAACAAGGCTCAGGGTTCTCTGCTCCCAGGCCTGGACTCACACCTTCTATTGATTATATAAACTGTCGGTGGAATTACAGAGTAAATAAACACAAAACAAATAGGGACAATGTTAGAGCTGCAGGAAGGTCAACATGGGACTGAACACTAAATCAGTGTGTCACTACTTTCACGTGTGATTCATCTGGACCCTGTCACAGCTTCCTGTCGTCTGACAGCTCAGAGCGTCTGGTTGTTACGTTACCTTCTGGTTTAGACTGCAGCCGAGGCCTGCCACCAGAGACTCTTCCATTGACTCCCCCCCTGCTCCTGTTGTTCGTCCCAGCGCTGGCCCGGTTCAGACACGCCTGCACGCTGGGTGCGTTGCTGCGATCGCTCGCCGGACTACTGCCGAGAGCTGAAGGACACAGAGACAAGAGAGAGAGAGATTCTATTACAACAGGCTCAACGATCAATTCAGCATCTGTGGTTTTCCAGCCAATGAAAAGAGAGTGATGATGAAACTGTGAATGAGGGCAGAGTGGTGAGAGAGTGACACGCAACCATGAACCATGGGTCACAAAAGATCACTTGCACATCCACTGATGCAACCTCAAATCAAATGATGGCGATGATGATGAACATATTGACATATTCAGATGTATTATTAATGTGCATCCATTCTCTAAAAATCTGAAATTGTTTAAAAAGGCCAATGTCTCTGCAACATTTTGAGTATCGAAGAAAAAAATCTCAGCTGATCACTTCTCACCATTCAAAGGTACAATACCTCATGTGAGGCTCAATCAGGTGCAAATGGAGGAATCACATGTGCATGTAGTTATTTAACATTTTTACTTTACCTTTTCACATCTAGATTTAGCAGGAGACTCACAGTGGCTTTCAAAAAACTCACTTGCTGTCATAAACCTGTGTCCAATTCAGAGGAACATACTGAACTTCCTTCCCCACTGACAACCACAGGCTATTTAAATAGAACATACTGTAAATATTGGTCTCTGTGAATATGCTCGTGCTAAACAGCTGCAGACCAAACATCGGAGCGTGTCAGACGGGTTTAGGTTGATCATCCGGCTAATGATCCAGATCCGGGCTCTCCACCGACCAGCTGGACACAGATGGTGCAGCATCGGTGTTTAGAGAGAACACACAGACTTATTTAAGGCACAGTGTTTACAGGAGCCTAAATCCACCTCTGTCTGACCTCACAGCCGCGCACACACACACACACACACACACACACACACACACACACACACACACACACACACACACACACACACACACACACACACACACACACACACACACACACACACACACACACACACACACACACACAGCCTATAGTAAGGCAAATGCCCGTTTATGGAACTACATTGTCAGGAGCTGCGAGGGCCCTCTCATTATTCTACAAGCTGTTAGTCCATTACTTTCCGTTTGGGGCGACCCTTTAAACGAGTGTGTGTGACTTAACGAGAGGCCTTGATAAATAGGTTGTAGCTGAAATCGATGTAGCTTCGCCCTTGACTAACTTGAATGGATAAACAGTGTGTGTAGGGGAAGGAATAATCCTGCATCCGCAAAAACTACAGCTCACATCTCCTCTGTTTTCTGTAAACTGCGAAAGAAGAAACTTTCCATCGGATCACAAATCATTAAGAATAGTTTCATTTCATGATAGACACTCTTCTAGTCGAGAAACAGCCTATAGCTGAGAGGATCTTTCCAGGAGAGAGTATCATTAACAAAGATATAATCTTATTTCAGAAGTTCACATACCATCCTGCTCCAATAAAACCAAGAGCTATGTGTTTTTCTGTCCACTTGGGGCAGCAGACCAAGCAGGAAGCACGAATATGACAGTTTCTAACGTTATCAAGTGTTAGTCAACCCAAGACGGAATCATCTGGAGTTAGCGCTCTTGGCATCGACCGTAAGAGCGATCTTCACTACCCGTTCCCTTTTAACTTGTTTTTAAATTTGTAAACAGATAAATGGCTGCTCAATATAGCTAGTGAACAGTATCGATAACAGCTAGTTAACAGTGAGCCAAAAGCTGGGTGGTTAGCTAGTTCATTAGCTGCTCAGGCAAGCTGCTAATTAGATTTTGTCTTTAGGAAGCTGGTGTAAAGTGGTTTTATCTTTCATAGCAGCAGCTGTGGCTTGACAGGTTGGTGAGAGCCAATGGAGTCAATCAATCATTAAATTTAGTTTCCCTCAAGACACTTACAAAGTACAAACTGAGTGTGGGGTGGTAATTCTCTTTCACATTATAAACTCATTTGATTAATTGTAAACATGATTTGAGTGCAGCTCTAATGAGCGATAAATATGAACAACTACTATGAGAGTGAAGAATGTGTATGTGTTGTTTACTGTATTTGTTTGCAAGAATTGTAAAGACGGTGCTCGGGGCCCCATCACATTTTTTTTTCTCGACAGTGATCTTTATCTTACCGACCCAAACAGAAAGAGAAACAGAATCGCCACAGAATCATAGAGTGACTCTTTCTATTTTTACCAACATGACCGTAATTAAAGACAACAGCTCGAGAAACCGTCTGAGTGGAAACGGTCCCACGCTGAGTTTGGCAGAGCAGACGTTTTAAACACAGCCTCAAAATCACCAATCAATCCCGGAGTCAGCCTCAGGAATCCCTCTTGATTACGTGCTAGGTTTCCCCTCAAGGCCACATCGAGAGATCGTAAGGAAACATCCAGGAACAAGTTGTACAGCTTATTGTACATATAAGGCCCAACATGAAGTAGTCCATGTATGGTTGGGTGGAGTTCTCCTGGGATAATGCAGGAGGACCACGGTCCACAGCTCGTCTCTGTCTCCTCAGGTTGTTATTAACTGTGTCAAACACTGGTCCCTTCAGTTCTAAATCATCCCAGAGCAGCCATAGAAAGTCAGGCAGGTATTTTAAGTGTGTTTAAATGTTTAAAATCAGTAAATGACAGATGCAAATAGAGTATATATGGAAATGCGGACGTACGCCCTTTGGATTGTGCCTGCGTGTGCCAGCTCTCGTGTACAATTGAGATAACGCTTTTATCTTAACGATTGGGGCCGTGAAACCCAGATGTGTCTGTTACAGTAAAAATATAACCAGCGTGATCGCCGCTTCCTTTCTGTGCTTGGCAGGAACTACAGATCCTGGTAACACGCTCATTCTGGCATCTTGTCATTAAAGCTGGCTTGGGCACAAGTGACAGACCGCCGTGCTCAGTGAATGAGAAGCAGCCAGCCACCACCCTGCTGGGCCACTTCCACTCGCCTCCTCCATCTGTGTGAGCGGGAGGGAGTCCTGGCGTCTGGAAACGAGACTTGTTCGTTCTGATTGACAATTCAAGCACGCCCAACGTCTTATATGCTGTCACTTTGGATATGACTGCTACTTTTACATAGGCTGTTACCAGGAAGTGAGGAGTTGACAAATCAGACCGAGACTTAACCTTTTGCCTCGTGTCCTCGTTACAGGAAAGTGAGACTTGCTGTCATGGCAACTGCCGAGTTACCGTTTTCGAAGATGCTGAATTTATTTCTCTCCTGAGCCGACTGAGCCCCGAAGGCGTCTGCCTCTATCTCAATAAATCCAAAACTTCACAGCGCGTGCGAGAAAATGAGAAATGCTCTCGTAAAGGTCAGGCGTCTTTCACGCTGTAGATAAAAAGGAATTATGCACGGCGCTGGTTTGCAAAACGCCAAAGAACAAACTTATCTACAACTGCGGAGAGTATTTCCCTTCAAGGGACGAGCTATAACAAATCTGTTACAAAGCATCCATGGCTCAGCGAGTTATATTCCTATAAATGTGTGAGGTGCCGCAGCTTTTACGACATCCACATCCCTCCAGCTCTGCTACTCCACAGCTGGAGAGGGAAGAAGAGTTTACTGCAAATCGACTAAAAGACGCTGAGGGACAAATATCTCACTCTGCAACAATAAAAAAAAAAAAAACAGCTCCTGAAATAGTGAATCATTCGAGCAAGAGTCTGAAATAGTTCCAGGCTCCAGGCAGAGCAAGGTTCTGTTGACGAGACACTTTGGTCCAATGCAAAATAACTAAGGGATGAACGGCTACAATTTTCTAGAATGACAGTTCACAGGAAATGAATCGGACTCACTTCTGCATCATCTTCCTGGAACATGAGTTTCTGCAAAAATATTCGCGGCGATTTGTTTTGCTTCTTCTAAATCCTGCTTAAAAGCACATTTTCTAGGAGTGATTTCTCAGGCCTGGGGGGGGGGGGGGGGGGGGGGCTTAATTCACCTTCAACTTTGACTTTTTTATCTCTTTTCTTTACTCTTAATCCAGCTCTAATCTTACCGACTGTTTTAATCAATGTATAATGTTTCACTTTGTTTTGTTATCACTCTTTTTTCATCTGTAACATTTCTTTCTTATTTCTTTGTGCTCTATTGTTTTCTAATGCTGTAATTGCTGTCATTTGTTACCCTTAATTATTCAGTTTGAACACGTGAAGAACGTTGTAACAGTGTTTTGAAAGTTGCTGTATAAACAAAGATGACTATTTGGTGGCATCTGTGGCTCAGGAGGTAGAGCGGGTCGTCCACCAGCCACTAATGACCTGGGCAGATGTGCCAGTAATGAGCTCTCAGAACAACACATGCTCTGAGGCAAAGACCACAACTCACTGGGGCATTGCCACCTCACAGGACACCTGCATTTCCTGTCTGTCACATGAGCTTCATCACACTCTCTCAGTCCCTCCTCCTCACCCACATCTGAAAGAATGTGGGTCGATACTTCAGAGTCACACAAAAGCAAAAGGCAAACCTGTGTGTGTGTGTGTGTGTGTGTGTGTGTGTGTCCGCACCCTGCCAGCGACCTGCAAAGGAGTGTCTAGCAATGTAAGACAGATACTTTGTCCTCTCGCTGCTGAGACACTCATATCCAACGTGTTCTCATGAAATGTCTGAAAGAGACTTTTCTTTTTTTTACAAATTCTGCTTCTGCTTAGTAAAAGATTTGGCATATTAAAGATTGTCTGCGTGTGTTCTACACAGGAAACAAGAGTAGAAAGTAGATAGAAGAAGCTGGAACTAACAGGCATACCCAGAGTTTTCTTTTAAAAATGACTTTCATGCTTTGCTCTGTCGCCACAAATCAACCTGCAACTGTTACATCATGGTTGAGGCACAAAAGGGTCGAAAAGGAGAAGGTTCACTGATCCCTCGGAGCCTGTTTACACAAGTCAGCTGTTTGTTCGTTTAAAGCCTCGGACAGTTTAAGAATGAAGATCAACAGATAAACAGACATTGAGCCTGTTTCAGTTATTACACATCAGAACCGTATACGCTCTGCTGCAGATGATGAGAAATCGAACACTGCAGAGGAAACATCTCAGGTGAAAACACAGGCAGGAGAAATGAATTATTATGCAAAGTTGAAGACTGAACTCACCCTGTGTTTGAGAGAGTGGGGAAAACAGCTGTGGAGAGTCTCCTCAGTGAGGGGCCATGCTGTGTGTGTGTCTGTGTGTGTGTGTGTGTGAGAGAGATAGAGAGAATGTGTGTGTGTGTGTCCCAGAAGAGCACTGAGTTTAGGTTCCATGCGATCTTCCCAGGCTGCACCGCCACTGATGAGTGACTCAGCTGCAGCGAACACGCTCAGCGAGCTGCTCCAGGCTCCTCCCTCGCTCTCGCTGCCACACACCCCTGGTTTAAGTGGCTTTAAAAAAACGCACACACTTCCAGAGGTTTGCACACACACACACGTGTGCCTCTGCAGCTCTGAACTCACAGGGTCTGCACATGTAGAATTCACAAATCAATGAGAGTCCGGCTACAGATTCCTGCACAAACAATATTCTTCTCTTCATCGATGACGTGTGAAAATTAACTGCAGTTAATTTGACAGGAGAAATGAAATTTGGATTTATGACACATTCAATTCAGCCGTACGTGCAGAGTCTTTTCAGGTACAACTTGATTAAAGTCCTGCTTCCTCTCACTTTTTTGTTTCATTTGTTTTAATCAGTTTGCACAATAAACACATTTAACAGGGTGTGAAGTCCGTTAGTTTGAGTAACGATTAACAAACTAACACATTGAGAGGGACACACAAACACACACACACACACACACACACACACACACACACACACACACACACACACACACACACACACCACACCAGCTCTCTCCTCTGCATGCCCTGAGCATATCATATAATATTATTAACCACCATCACATCAACTTCTCTTCTCCTTCACATTGCTAGAGGCAACCGAGAAAAACAAAATGAAAAACTAAAGCCCATGCTCCTGTGTCACATTTACACGGAGACGTGTAAAGAAACAGGAGAACATGCAATTGGTAAAATATGTAGAACTATGTATTAACACGTATAAAAGTGAAACAAAGATCTCATCTATACTGTTATTTATAACCCCGAACAAACTTGTACCTTTAGCAGAAGTCGGAACAGGGAACTGCGACTCCGGCTTCTCCATGTTCTGTATCAGTCTTGTTCTGCACGTCGAGCTCAGAGCCGCGCACAGTGTTATCAACTCTCTTATGAACTATCACTTAGTGACAAAAACAAACAGAGCCACCACAGGAAGCCTTTATTTAAGTAACGCCTATAGCTCAATGTGGCTGACGTTAATAGTTCTTGCCGTGCTATCTGTGAATGTGTGAAAGGTTCATGTGTGTTTGTGTTGCACGTACACGTCCGTGCACGTCACACACCTGCATGTCTCAGATTCAGCATGAGGAGAAACGACCTGTCATTCCCCTAAACCAGTTGGGGAAGTGGAGATTCCATTCCCTTTAAATTCCTTTTTGCTCACATGACTGCAGTTCACACAAAGCCAAGTTTCAAATCAGATCCATTCTAGACAAATGAAACGAACATCCATGATAACAATGCTGAGGATTAATCTTCCCACAGTGGGGGGAAGTAAAAACTGACCAAAGCTGTACTGTCGTGTCCCGGTTGCAGCAATAGTCGCATTGCTTCCCACAGAGTTAGACTCTGCTTGTGGTGGTGCTGACCAGGAGGGTAAGGGGGGGTGAGTCGGGGCAATTAACCAATTTCTGCAGAATCCTGTTGAATTGTTGAGGGCATGGTCTCACTGGTATTCAGGAATCCTGCCTGTGGTGGTGTCTCAGTACTTTACTCACTGTCATACAGCAAATCCAGGAAATGGGCTCGAAAGCACCAGGTTGGTATAAAGCCGACATTTACATGCAGCTGAACAGAAATCAGATTAACAGATTACTGCCCTCGACTTCTTCACGTGTGATATTTGATGCTGAATCCTGAGGTCTTATGGGTAAATTTAACCATAATCAATTCAGCTGCAGAAAAGCTTTATTCAAACTTGTTTTCATCCCTCAGTTGTGCAGGAAACAATTTTTTCCCTGCCGGACATCTTCACCTTGCACATGTGCACAAACATGTTATAGAAATCCGTTATTTCTGCAGAAATCTGTTAACATGATAACTGCAACCTGAATGTATCTTCCATTGGATTTAATAGACCTTTTTACTGCAGCATGACGAGGCAAACTAGGAGATTAAGTGTGTGTTTACATTTGAGAAGTTTTGTTTGAGGCTACACTGATGAGGATTTGCCCAAAGATATTTAATCTTTCCTAATTAAAAATCAGGTTTTTGTAGGACATTTAAATTTCCTGCTGACACAGTACAAAGTTATGAGGCAGACTCACAATACTAAAATACTGAGAAAGATGCATTCACTCCACAGACTGTCCCAGGCATCTGATCTGGGAAGAGCAGAAGAAGGCAGGACATGACAAATATAAATTGTTCTGCAGAAGTCACGTGTTTTTGCAGCACATCAACATCTGTGTCGGCTCTTATCAACAAAAGCTCTGGCATCTCGTTTTCTTTCCAAGTCGACATCTTCGTCTCACCCTGAGATATCGTGTTTGAGAAACCCCTTCAACACGCCCTCTCGCTCACTGTGAATTTCCTTCCTTTTCTCAGTTGGGCATTTTCTGTATCACTTCCTAGGGAGCTGGCAGAATAGGTTCGGAGCAACTGACTCATACGTTTGCATTTTCACATCCCCCTCTTGGATAATTTCAGGAGAATGTCCATAGATCTCACTTACATGTTCACATTTAAGCGGCACATACACTCCAAAACCCACCATCTAAGTGTTTCTGGTGCCCTACATCGCCCGGAGAGATTAGAGCGAGGGCAGATACACTGCATGTCTGGTTTTAACCTAGCACGTGAAGCATTCATTGTGTGTGTGTGTGTGTGTGTGTCTGTTACAGGGTGACGGATAACCATTATCACCATGCATGGGGGATTAGCCACTTCTGTTCAACGACCCAGACTTTCTTCAGATTAACAATGCCTCATCCCCTAATCCAAGGGCCAGCGTGAGATTAGAGCCCCCAGTGTGCACCACACTATAAGGGGTGCAGGGGATGGAGTGTATAGGGGGCACACTGGGGAAGGATGCAAATGATTAGGAAAAATAGCATGATAAAAAAAAAACACGAGGAATAGACGAGGAAAGAAAAGACAGACAGGTGAAAAGAAGAGAGAAACAGAGAGGGGTGAGACGGGTAGAAAGAAAGAGGAGAGAAAATGAGAGAAAGTAAAAAATAGGAAGGCACCATGGGGCTGGAGGCAAGCAGCCATTCATCAAGATGTCAGTTGTGCACCACACATACACACATACACACACGCACACACACACACAAACTCTCTCTCTCACACACACACACACACACACACACACACACACACACACTCTTGCAGGTTTGAAGTAAAAATAGAGCAGAGAGCAGCAGCTTCCTTCTCACCCCTGCGTGTCTGTGAGCTTCATGCTGCCCATTAGAAGTAGACAATTTCATTAGATCTGGTCAAGTTTACTGAGGACTGAAACTCCTGGTGTGATATGAATTTAAAATGCAAATGTACACGGACCTCCTGCTGTGAATTCAAGGTGTTGACTGACTTGTCACAAAGCTTTGCATCTTAACGATACCACATCCTACACGTTGCAAGATGAGGACGAACAAAAGTGGACAACTTCAGTACCAGCAAAAGGAAACCAAATTATATAAACAACTACGAGATGTGAAATGCTGCAGTCTATTTTCAAAGCAGATAATAAATAGGTGCATGGGTAAAGAGGGGGGGTGGAGAAGGAGGTAGAGGATGATTTTGAAAGTTTCCTACCTCTTGAGTGTTCGATTTTCACGGCCACACACGCCTCCTCGTCAGCGTTCTTCGACTGGAAACACGCAGCTTTCCCTTTCCTCGCTGCAACACAACACAAGGTTCACTGTTATTGTTGTGTAGTGCGAGCACACTGGAGAACAGGAGGCTATTTAAATACTCGACCCGCATCTGAGGCAACTTCAAGCAATTTCAGGCAAGCCCATGTTTTATTTAAGAGGGGCTCCAACTGGGGACAAGATGAAAATGAAGATGGTGGAGTGAGACTTATATGGTTTCTCTCCCCCCCCAATATGATATGATAGACGTGCACGAAGCCGGAGATCATCAAAGCCACCAGAGCTGTGGATCCAGTAGCTGCATTTATCCAGATCAGGTGTAAACTTATGTTTGTTTTGTGCGTTTGAGAATGAAAAGGAAATACACATACGTCCCTCGAGGGAGCAGAACCCTAATTAGTCTGTGATTTGTGGGGCATCGTCTGTGGGGAGAGCGAAGCCTCTTTCAAAGCAGCCGTTTCATATGCACATAAAAGATTAAAGAGAAGATAACAGCTATGATGGGCTCACATGAGTATTAATGAGACACACAAACAAACACACACGAGACACAATTAAAAGGCGGGTGCACACACAAACACCAACCTGTGCTCTCACAGCCTGATCTAACATTGTGCATCAAAGCTGCACGTTGTCATTCAGCCACATGTGCAAGTGCCGCGTCGCACAACACAACAGCCGCACAAATGAAAGTTGAGCTAATTAAATTTGAGTTGACTCATTTCGGCTTTATCCTTCTCAAGTAATGTGCCGGTAACGACAATGAAGTGACACAATAACAATCCCGACGGCAAAAGGCTTATTTCGTTCTCTTTTATTACATTTTTTCAAGTGTTATTTTATTTCAAAAGAAAAAAATGACTTTGCATAACATTCAGCTAACACCGGATTGTCACAGCAGCAAAATGCAGGAGTAAATATTTAATTTACACTAGTTTTCCTCAATTTAAGCTTTATACAGTTCAGTTTTATGCTTTTTCGAGTTGTTGTTAACAATATTTTATGTTCACATTAACTGTCAAAATGCACTTATATGTTATATTGGTTGATTAAACACCTACTTATTAGAAAAACTACCATGAACTTTAGTACAAATGATTTTGAGGATGAACATTGCGATCAGCAATGGACGTTTCTCATATGAAGAAGACACCAGGAGACGTTAGAGTTAGACGCATTCACAACAACAGGACAAATGTCAGGAACGATCAGATGGGGGGGGGGGGGGCACTGGCTGGAGCAGCAGGAGACATGACGTATAAAGTCAGCTGTGGGTATCACGTGTTTTTGTTCACAGCACATCGACAACAACATCTTCTGAACGTACATCTCCTCTTTTTTATCCTGTCTTTTTGTTCTTTTCAGTTTTGCGTGTGTCACGAGTCATAAACGTCAGCAACGTGTCCACTCGCTCGCAATGAATAATTAACCAGAGTGTCTCCAGTGGCAGAGCCTGATTTCATGATTGATTAAACAACACAAACTAAGACAACTGAGTAGTCTATATATCCGGTATTTATTAAAGGTTCAGTGTGTAAGATTTAGTGACATCTAGTGGTTGAGTTGCATGTTGCAGCTGAACATCCCTCACCTCACCCTCCCCTTCCAAACATGACAGAGAACCTGTGGCGGCCTTCAGTTGTCCTAAAAACTTAAAATGTGTTTAGTTTGTCCAGTTTGGGCTACTGTAAAAAAAACATGGTGGCCTCCGTAGAGAGGAGCCGCGCCCGATGTAAATATAAAGTATTTAAATTTTAAGGCCCATTGCAGGGTGAAGGAAACCGCAATTTATAATAAACACATCACCATGCGCCCTGGTATTAATGTGTCTAAGCTTCTTTTAAATTACCGACACTGTTTGAACAAGGAACAATTTGCATGAAATGTTCAATGATGTGTGTTTTTTCTCGGAGCTACAAAGATGAACAAACAATGAATAGCCTCACTGAATAACAGCTGTTTGTACTCTGACAGATCTTTGACTCAAAATATTTGATCAACTGTCCGTCCACCTGTCAACAAACTTTCAACACAAAAAGTATTTATCCACAGAATCTGAGCTGTGATGAGACAGAACTGAGGCCGACATAATGGAGAGTGGATAATGCCACGTAAAGGAAAAGTGGACTCAGCGTGGGGCCGAGCAAGAGGAGGTACCCGGTGTGTGTGTGTGTGTGTGTGTGTGTGTGTGTGTGTGTGTGTGTGTGTGTGTGTGTGTGTGTGTGAGTGAGAGTAAAGGGGGGGTTATAATATCCTGGCTCAGGGATTAAAGGAGGGTTTTCTCCACCCACCATCTGGACTCCTCATGACAGGCCTGCCTGCTGTTCAAACACACATACACACACATGTACACACAGACAGACAGACACACACACATACACATAAACTTACTTTACAGTTCATAAGTTTTAGCACAATCTGTTATACGTTTCTCTATTCAGAGCATGAATGATAAGCAGCTTATCAAAAGCATTACGTACATATCAGACAGTTTTCCGTAGAGGAAACTACCACCGGTCACGTGATCACAGCCAGCACACACCTATTGTCTCATGAGGGACGTGTTGCCATGTCAGAACTGAGACACACACACACACACACACACACACACCACTCTGTCAGAACATACGTGACAACATCCATAAAGCACGTAAAGGTGGAGAGAATGGGTTCGTGAGATTCCGGAATTGGGGGGTGAGTATGAAGGAGAGATGAGAGTCGACTGACCTGACCCTAAACTTCCTCTTCCTGTCGGTCAACTTCCTGTTTTTCATACTCTCCAGTTTTTAATCTGGAAGTCTTGGACTCTCATAAGAAGATTCTTAACCACGGCCGACGGAGAAGCTGGTTATTGGTCGGGTTTTTTGGGGAAGTGAAGTGAGACGCAAGCCACAACAACATCTCAATAAGGAGACTGAGACTGAAGGGGTCAAATCTGTCAGTTAAACTCAAGTCTGTCTGGAAGCAAAGATAATGACAAGTCTTTCCCGCTCACCCCCCCCCCCCCCCATTACATAACAACAGGGGAAAAGCATGTGAGAGAAATTGAACGATTGAAAGTCAATTTTTCTCTCACTGACGTCTGTGTCTCTTGCCAGTTTGCTGTCAGTTACAGTTAACACACGCTGCACGTACAGTATAAAGCTGAGGGTATTAAAGGATAGTTATGTCAGTTCATATTTATTTAACACCTGATAAATTGGGAGCGTTCGCCTTTGGGCTTCAGTTTATCGTGGACACACCTTAACCAAGGTTGCAAATTTTCCAGTGATCACAATCAAGGTAAAAACAATGATCAAATATCGCAGTTATACCAATATAACAGTCGGCCCCCAAATATATGCTTTTGTTTCCCCTGACATGAGTTCACATGATATTTCCACAGTGTCACCATCATAAACTGGTGTTTTCAGTTTTATTTATACCTTGTCTTATCTGTCAACGTCACACAGTTAATGATCTGTGACTGTTATCAGATCTTCAGAACTCTGCAGGTAGTAAGAGATGCAAACTTGAGCCAGACGGCTGATTTATACATTTCGTCATTTTCCTATTCCCATAAATCCAGTATCAGTCTAGGAGCTTGAGCAAACTTTGTATCCCATAATACAATACAATCTACCAGCTGCTGCTTACAACCTTCAGTGTCTGTCTCCACTTTCACTTTTTAAAACATGGGATGAAAATATTAGAACCCAACACCAGTCAGATCAGAAATAAAAGCTTCCTCCCTGGCACAAAGGGCATAGAGCTGTACGTCATGAAACTATTTGATCTCTACAAACAAAATATGTTAGATATGTTGAAGATTTACATTCTTCAGCAGGACCCAATAAAAGATAAGTAATCGAAACTAAAAACTGAATGAATTGAATAAATTAAACATGAAATCCCCCAAAGCTGGAAATAGCTCTCAAGCCTGCGCAGTTAAAAACTTTTGTTATTATCACATATTTGAAGTTTCTTAACAGATTGAACAAACCCTTGTCTATTCTATTCCGACCAAAAGCTAACTCCCCGTCAAATGCAAGACAGTACAGTACATATACGATTTTCAGTCTAAATCACATTAATTTCTTTTAATATATTTTCATAAACGGTACTTTAACGTGTCACTGAGGTATAAAAATAACATTTTCACCTGATGAGTCAGGAGCAATGATGTGTTCACATTTGGCTCAGACAGACGCGCCGCATGTTTAGGATGTTTTTAAGGTGACTGCTCCTCACTGATGGATACACTTGTCTAGCAGCAAGTGTGAGCATGTGTGTGTGTGTGTGTGTGTGTGTGTGTGTGTGTGTGTGTGTGTGTGGTTTCCTGAGATAAAACCAGGGCCACCTCCAGCGTTTCTTTTTTCTCAGCGGTTCACCAACTCACCTCTGAACTCTGCACTGAAACCAAAACAAAGTCTCTTGATGTTTTTTTTTTGCGGAGCAGCATGGCATTCAAACAAAAGACAACAGTACCTGTGAGCACTCCTCTCCAGTACAGGCCCGTCCTGTCACACTGCGGGTACTTCTCCATCTCTCAACCTCCTTCAGCTCAGTTGTATCCGCAGGCACACGGGGACATTACACTCCTCTCGTCAAGCGTCCCTGTCGTCTGGTTGCTTCATGTCTGTATCTGCTCATAGAAGCCTCTAAACTATGTGTCAGTGCACAAACCGGTTCCCTGGAAACCAGAGCCAACAGGTGAGGGAGGGAGGAGCGAGAAGGGAGGAGCGAGGAGGGAGGAGGGAAGAGGGAGGGAGAAATCGCCTTTTGCTTTTAACCATTTCCATAATAATACCAGTGCTCAAGGACAAAGTCACCCCGAGGTGGGGGAGAGGAGAGGGAGTAAAGGAGGGGGTGGAAACAATGTGAATCGATGCTGAGTAAAGGTGAAGAAAGAAGGGTTGTGTTGTGAGGAAGGGGGAAGAGAGAAAAATACAAATCAACCAGCTGCACAGTCAATATTTGACTATCTGCACTACTGATAAAACTTAATAATATACCAAGCCCTTTATAAAACACATTGTTTAATACAACGAACCAAATCATGTTTTACTCTGGTGCATCCAAACTCTATTTCAGACACAAATCTGCCTGCGTTAAAAACCTCAAACCCCCAATTTTATCCTCATCTGAATCCTGATGCCCCACTACAGAGAATGTGAAATTAGAAATGCCAGAATCACAGCGGGGGGTCGACACTTATCGTCCTATAATGATGTGAAATAGATACCATAGAATATATGAAAAAGGGCCCGTTTCTGCCCTTAAGGACACAAGAATGCAAAGTAACCTCATTTGCATGTCTGCCCCAGATTGAGATAACCACCATTCAGATGTAACTCATAAATAATGGAAATGGCAGAATGCATTAATATGCCGAGTCACACCCATTTAATCACAGTGAGGTTCATGCCGGTGATGATGTGTGTGTGTGTCCGTCTGAAGGTTTTCATGCCTGACACGGGAGATTGGCTTCTGAATGAGACCAGGTGCGTCCGTCTCCTTTCTCCCTCTCCTGTCCGTCCTTAATGGACAATCACCAAAGAGTTATGGTTTACTGCCACAAACATAATAGAGTGGAAATTAAAAGGCCATGTGACGCTTTTATGTGACCAGACGAGACCCCGAGTCTCCAAACACGGACATAAGTAGAGTTCAGCGTGACAATTCAATCCTGTGATGAATTCCTTTTACGGCTAATGAGCCAATCAGCAAAGTATTTACGGCATATTTGTGGTGCCTCTTGTCTGTCCACCATCACTTTCCTTTTATTGGAGCCGAAACGATCATATTGTAAGGTTGAAGCAAAAAAATATTATGGAGGAAAAGATTTCCAATACTAGAAACATGAGCTGATTGTCATTAAATGGTTTGATGCTGTTGTTAATAACCAAGAAATGTAATTGAGGCTCGATATTGTACAGTCAGACCATTAATTGTTTGTAATTAACTACAAACAAAAAGAAAACATGTACAACAATGCAATACTTTTTGACATAAAATGTCAACATGAATGCAATTTTTTTTCTGCATTTCTTATTCCCTGAAATAAAAGTTTTAATAAACACTATATTAAAAGATCATCCTCTGATTTACTTTGACTTTATTCTCTACATTGCAACTTTACTCTTAATATTTAGACTTTTCTCAAAATGCAAAAGGAAAGAACATTTTCCTCCTTGATTCGCTATGCACCTAATACTCTTCCATAGAGGTCAAAAGTGTAAAACGGAAAACTTTTCATCCATTTCCAAGGGAGCTTTGTTTCAGACTGTTTATTGGCCAGGAGTGTAAGCTACTGCAAACCAGTAAATTTTAAAATTTAACTAAAATTTCTAGGGATGCAAAGCAGCACTGGGTGGGCCCGAGCATATGCATTTTGCAGCGTTGCATGCTTTTTGCCTGAAAAAAAAAAAAAATGACTGAGGAAATATTGACAGATAGAGCTGTTCAGTCTTGGACTCTGATCATGAGACAGAAGTTTGGTGGTGATAGGACAATGCACAGTGGACTCTTTTAGCGGGCCGTATCTCAATGTTTACACGGTTTGAGGAAATGTCCCAATTCTGAGCGAGAAAGAGACCTACCTTTGCAAGACATAAAGTTTCCTTTGATCTAGGAAGACTGACACTGCAGGAGTGGAGTTGTTTGTTTGCGGCTCAGCATCAAAGGATTCATGGTCCATGTATGTCCGCGTTACAGAACATCGTGTTTTAATGGCGTGTAATCAAACTTTGACGCCACGCCACAGTCACACCGTGTGACGAAATATCAATCCGTCGGTCAGTTTTTATCTCCATCTTGTTGTGATGACACTCATCTCAATTTGAAGTTGATCCGATGAAAGCCCTGGTACAAGTAAATCAAAGTAAAAATGTGGAATATGGCCAAAATGGCCACTAAATGCAAAATAGCAGGCTTCCTGTTGCGTTTTTCCATTGCACCTAAGACTTTTTTGTTTGTCTGGTCATGATACACCTGTATATTGATTTTTGTGAAGACCGGTCAATGTGAACACGTTCCAGGGGTCTCGGGGGGCACCGTTGAGCCATTTTGCGACGCCCATTGAAAATTCCTTCAGAATACGTAAATTTTCACCACTTTCTAACTTTCTGCAAATTTTGGTAAGAATTTGAGCATGGTAAAGCCCTCAAAAAGACAATTCATCTGCTTGAATAATAATAATCCTTACAATTTCAATAGGGCCTCACCTGACCTTTGATGTCAGTGCTCGGGCCCTAATAATAATCATTACCAATATATTGGATCGAGCTCTACCTTTTAACTTTATTTTGGTCTCCACTACGTTCTCCAGCTCAAGTTTAGGCTTAAAAAACGAAAAAACTAATAACTGAAGATTTCTAAGATGATCTTAGAGTTGAAAGAAAGAGTAGAATGATTTTTTGAGCAACAGTGTTAAGTTACAACAGATTTTTCTTGGATACTTTTACTTTTCCAGGCCACAAAAAAATCAATTTATGTTCAAACTGCCAGGCTATAACTTGAGAATGGGAAGCCCTGTGTTGATTTACTGCATGTGCACCTAGCTCGTACAGAATTTGAGCTGACTGCATGGGGCCTGCACCAGATATCTTCAGTTTCAGCTACAAACCTGCCTGCACACTTTCCTCCTCCTTCTAAAAACATGTTCCTCTCATCTTGTGCGGACGCTGTCAGTCGCTTCACCGTTTCCCAGCATCCTCCCTGCAGAGCCCCAGCATGTGAAGATAAGCTTTTAGCAATGATCTGAACACTGGCTCCCTGGCCCATGTCTAATGAGGGCAGACCGAGTGGGCTACTGGGTACGCTGTGATCCTGACCCTTAAAGGCAGCCGCCCCCCCTCCTCCCCCCCCCGTTAAACACTTCCTGTCTGTACTTCAAAGAGGACACGCAGAAAAAAGGAAGAGGACACAAGACAGATTGCTGTTTCTTGGTTGTCACTGCGAGTGCGAGGGATAATAATCCTCCAGAGAACAACGGCATCAGAGGTTCCTGTGCTGTGGGCCGTGTAGTTCCACAAGTGACCTCAGAAGGAAACCGTGAGTTGATAAAAGCAGAGGTTATAGGAAGTGATAAGCGTAGAGATAGTGGTCGCTTCGATCGCTGGTCACTGAGAAAGACATCGATTGTTGGAGTGAGAGTTTGTGATTACATCAACGGGCAACAGTCATTTTCTCTCTCTCTCTCTCTCTCTCTCTATCTCTCACACTTCCCCCCTTCGCTATGTCCCTTTTCATTCCTCTAGTCTTTTCTCTATCGCCTTCTTTCTCATCCACCTCCCCCCATCTCCTCCCCCCTGTGACCTGCCCCGGCTAAACCTCGGAAAACAGATCCCAGCTGCCGGGCAGGCGATCCCAAATGTGTCAATCAATATCCTGTCCGCTCAATCGCCTCGTGTGACCGGGCCCCAGCAGACCCGTCTGTCCACAAGTGAACAGCAGCGTGCTTATTCATCGCTCTTTAACGATAAGACTGAGTCAAACGGATTTGAAATGTCTCATAAATAAGATGCGTGAAAGTGAAAGTGACCGATATCCAGTATGAAAGACTGGTTTTACTCTGTGAGCACAAAGCAATCAGGATAAGTCGATGAAAAGCAATAATCTACAGTAGCAAACCAGCTGCACTCACATGTTAGTGTTAAATCTGTAAGTCAAACTATCGAGCTGCTTTCCCCCCCCGAGGGTATTTCTTCCCACGATGAAGTCATGTTTCCGTTCGATGTCCGTGGTGAGCAAATATTTACAAAAATAACCGTTTAAATTTCCATCAGTTCAGCAAATTTAACTTCCTGAAGCGAAAATACAGCTCCAGCTCCAAGAACAACCCCCATGAGAAATTCTTCCAAACTGATGCCTTGGTTGTTATCCAGTTGCTGGGTACAAGTCACAGCGCCGGCTGACAAAATATTCCGAGGCCCTGAGTTAGAAGCAGAGAGCCACAACAGACGCCTTGTGCACAGGAGGACAGCGCATGACATTTGTGAAAGGACATAGCGGACGGATGTGTTGCCGACAACATTTCAGAGGTTGTTACGCAATGAATCGTTCTGCAAGAGCGTTAAATCAAAACTATTTCACTGTTTACCCTGAAAATAGTAAAATAAAGTAAAAAACTATGACACAAGGGGACCAAGAAAACGCAGAAGCACAATGCTGCCTTCAAGTGTTTACCATGTCCACCAGTACAAGGTTTCGGACATTTTTCTACAATTTCTTATTCCATAGTCATTTTACCTACCAGATGCCTCCATGTGTGGAAACTACCGACACATTAGATTGATGTTAGCAACTCTGTTCTGCTCTTTATTCCATGCTAGCATACAAATGTGGGCCACTTCAGGCAATGACACAGTACTTCTGACCTTCTTGTGGCCCGGACTAAATGGATGTGAGTCTAAAGTGACCTAAATGTGGCCCAAGTATCCCAAAACAAATATGGGCATTTCTTCGTAACCTGTGGTGCTAAAGGTCCGGTGTAATCAGGTGTAATCTAGATGTGAAACAGTAAATGGTGAATCAAAATAGTACAAAGCAAATCCGGGCCTACTTTGTTACATTACGGCCAAAAAAACTGTGCAATTTGTGGTAAGTTTGGAGAAGTTCAAACTGCTGCATTTACCAAAAACGTTGGTAACACCCTAAAAAACCTTGTGTAACATAAAAATCAATACAGTTTGAAAATACAACAGAGAATACACCAAATATGATTATTGCTTGTTATGTTAGAAATAGGATTTTCCCTGTAACACCTTTATTCCTCATCATGTTAAGACTACTTCTCAAAACAAGGACACTATCACATGTCTATCTGAATTCTCACATGAATGGGACAAAACATCATAATGTGCGTTCAAAGCAAGTCATGTTAGCTTGGTTAGCTACAGCTACAGGGATAGAGACTGTGAGAGAAGCTGCTTGATTCTGACCCTTTCTGTTCAAAAACAATATTTCAAATGATAAGTAGTTGATGTGATAGTTTGAATTGACAAATTAATCTATTCTTCATTCTGATCCGTCCTCAATGTCTCTTTGTTTATCTCCGATTGATCCCCGCGCATTTAAAACACCAGAGACGCATCAATACTAAAGAGATTTGACACGATGCATTATGAATGAAGTAAACATCAAACAGCGTGGGTGAAGACTTGTATTTCATTGTGCTCAGAATGAATGAGCTCTTCTGACGGGAGCCCATATCCTCGGCACAGAGCTGGAATGCACAGAACAACCCTGCGATCCTGAAGGCAACCCGGCAGGCCGAGCCCACAGCCGAGGCCGGGGCACTAATGAGGCCGAAAGAGAAAAGGGGCCTGAACTAAACTTCCTGTTTCGCTCATAACCCTTCGACTAAAATCACTTCCTCTCTTACTCATTGCTGATGGCATGTTTGTCAAAAAAAATATTCATGTTAACCTGCTCTGCACACTTCACAGTGCACATAACCTCAGTCAGCTGATTTTCTGTAGATCTGCACATGCACAGACGCACACACACACACACACACACACACACACACACACACACACACATCCTGCACGCAGCACTTAATCTCACACGTCCTGGCGGAATAAAGTGTCAAACTGCATCAGCATTTCTGGTCTGTCTCATGCGGAGGCTCAGCAGAAAGATAAACCACCGAACGCAGAGAGGACAAGACGACAAGATGATCGGCCGCCACAGACGCTGCCGGTGAGACCAGAGCCGAACCATGACACAGCATTTTTTTTACTTTAAAGCAACACGAAAGAGAGGAGGAAGCGAAATACCCATGAGAATAAACTGAGGCTAACCAAGTATTGGTTGTGAAAAGGCTGTTAACTCTCCTTCCTCCTTTCAGCTTCTCTTGAGTAACGACTTCATTTTGGGTCACATCACGTACGTGGCCCCCTGCTGCCTCCGTGACCGGCTCGCTTCCCTCTGATTTCTGGTTATTTCTCAAATTTCCACTTAATTAGGCAGCACAAGCTGAAAGCAGAGAGGAGAGGAATGTGAAAGTAGATGAAGAGGAAGCATCAAACCTACAAATCAACATATGCCTCTGCACGCTGATCCACACGAGCCTGATCCGAACATCCACAGGACTCTGGTTATAAAGTATAGAAGAGGG